>NC_091336.1:16896255-17068755 GCF_038502225.1 Cherax quadricarinatus
TTCTTGCATGACCACAATGATAGAAAAGAAACTGAAAGTTTGGTACACAAACGCGGATGGAATAACGAATAAACATGAGGAGTGGAACGAAAGAATCAGTGAAAAATCCCCAGACATCATAGCAGTCACAGAAACAAAACTCGCTGAGACAATAACAGACACAATCTTCCCAATGGGATATCAGATCCTGAGGAAAGATAGGAGTAGAGGGGGAGGAGGGGTTGCACTGCTCATAAAACACCGATGGGGATTTGAGGAAATGGAAGGCATGGACATGATTGGAGAAAGAGACTACATTGTAGGTACAATTCAGTCCGGAGAACATAAAGTAGTCATTGGAGTGATGTATAACCCACCACAGAACTGCAGGAGGCCAAGAGAGGAGTACGAAGAAAACAACAGGGTGATGGTGGACACACTGGCTGAGGTGGCAAGAAGAGCTCACTCGAGCAGAGCAAAGTTACTGGTAATGGGCGATTTCAACCACAGGGAGATCGACTGGGAAAACCTGGAGCCACATGGGGGTCCCGAAACATGGAGAGCCAAGATGATGGATGTGGTACTTGAAAACCTCATGCATCAACATGTCAGGGACACACCAGAGAGAGAGGGGAGGATGAGCCAGCAAGACTGGATCTTGTGTTCACCCTGAGCAGTTCAGACATTGAGGACATCACTTACGAGAGGCCCCTTGGAGCTAGCGATCATGTGGTGCTGAGTTTTGATTATATAGTAGAGTTACAAGTGGAGAAGGTAACAGGAACTGAAGGGGTCAGGCCAAACTATAAAAGGGGGGACTACACAGGTATGAGAAACTTCCTGCAGGAGGTTCAGTGGGACAGAGAAATGGTAGGAAAATCAATAAACGAGATGATGGAATATGTGGCAACAAAGTGCAAGGAGGCAGAGGAAAGTTTTGTTCCCAAGGGAAACAGAAATAATAGGAAGACCAAAACGAGTCCTTGGTTTACCCGAAGGTGTAGGGAGGCAAAAACTAAGTGCAACAGAGAATGGAAAAGGTACAGGAGGCATAGGACCCAGGAAAACAAGGAGATTAGTAGAAGAGCCAGAAACGAGTATGCACAGATAAGGAATGAAAACGACATAGCATCGAAAGTCAAATCTGACCCGAAACTGCTGTATAGCCACATTAGGAGGAAGACAACAGTCAAGGACCAGGTGATAAGGCTGAGGAAAGAAGGTGGAGAACTCATAAAAAACGATCAAGAGGTATGTGAGGAGCTCAACACGAGATTTAAGGAAGTATTTACAGTAGAGTCAGGAAGGACTCTGGGGGGACAGACCAGATGGGGACACCAGCAAGGAATACACCAACAAGTGTTGGACGACATACATACAGATGAGGAGGAGGTGAAGAAACTGCTAAGGGACATCGATACCTCAAAGGCAATGGGACCGGACAACATCTCCCCGTGGGTCCTTAGAGAGGGAGCAGATATGTTGTGCGTGCCACTTACCACAATCTTCAACACGTCCCTGGAAACTGGGCAACTACCTGAGGTATGGAAGACGGCAAATGTAGTTCCCATTTTTAAAAAAGGAGACTGAAAAGAGGCACTAAACTATAGACCTGTGTCATTGACGTGTATAGTATGCAAAATTATGGAGAAGATTATCAGGAGGAGAGTGGTGGAGCACCTGGAACGGAACAAGAGTATAAATGCCAACCAGCACGGATTCATGGAAGGCAAATCCTGTGTCACAAACCTTCTGGAGTTTTATGATAAAATAACAGAAGTAAGACACGAGAGAGAGGGGTGGGTTGATTGCATCTTCTTGGACTGCAAGAAGGCCTTTGACACAGTTCCTCACAAGAGATTAGTGCAGAAGCTAGAGCATCAGGCGCATATAACAGGAAGGGCACTGCAATGGATCAGAGAATACCTGACAGGGAGACAACAACGAGTCATGGTACGTAATGATGTATCACAGTGGGCACCTGTGACGAGCGGGGTCCCACAGGGGTCGGTCCTAGGACCAGTGCTATTTTTGGTATATGTGAACGACATGATGGAAGGGTTAGACTCAGAAGTGTCCCTGTTTGCAGATGATGTGAAGTTAATGAGGAGAATTAAATCTGATGAGGACCAGGCAGGACTTCAAAGAGACCTGGACAGACTGGACACCTGGTCCAGCAAATGGCTTCTCGAATTTAATCCTGCCAAATGCAAAGTCATGAAGATAGGGGAAGGGCACAGAAGACCACAGACCGAGTATAGGCTAGGTGGCCAAAGACTGCAAACCTCACTCAAGGAGAAAGATCTTGGGGTGAGTATAACACCGAGCATGTCTCCGGAAGCACACATCAACCAGATAACTGCTGCAGCATATGGGCGCCTGGCAAACCTGAGAACAGCATTCCGATACCTTAGTAAGGAATCGTTCAAGACACTGTACACCGTGTATGTCAGGCCCATACTGGAGTATGCAGCACCTGTTTGGAACCCGCACTTGATAAAGCACGTCAAGAAACTAGAGAAAGTACAAAGGTTTGCGACAAGGTTAGTTCCAGAGCTAAGGGGAATGTCCTATGAAGAAAGATTAAGGGAAATCGGCCTGACGACACTGGAGAACAGGAGGGTCAGGGGAGACATGATAACGACATATAAAATACTGCGTGGAATAGACAAGGTGGACAAAGACAGGATGTTCCAGGGAGGGGACACAGAAACAAGAGGCCACAATTGGAAGTTGAAGACACAAATGAGTCAGAGAGATATTAGGAAGTATTTCTTCAGTCATAGAGTTGTAAGGCAGTGGAATAGCCTAGAAAATGACGTAGTGGAGGCAGGAACCATACACAGTTTTAAGACGAGGTTTGATAAAGCTCATGGAGCGGGGAGAGAGGGCCCAGTAGCAACCGGTGAAGAGGCGGGGCCAGGAGCTAAGACTCGACCCCTGCAACCACAAATAGGTGAGTACAAATAGGTGAGTACACACACACACACACACACACACACACACACACACAAGGGTTTGCAACAAGATTAGTCCCAGAGCTAAGGGGAATGTCCTACGAAGAAAGGTTAAGAGAAATCGGCCTGACGACACTTGAGGACAGAAGGGTCAGGGGAGACATGATAACGACATATATAAGACTGCGAGGAACTGACAGGGTGGACAGACAGGATGTTCCAGAGATGGGACACAGAAACAAGGAGTCACAATTGAAAGCTGAAGACTCAGATGAGTCAGAGGGATGTTAGGAAGTATTTCTTCAGTCATAGAGTTGTCAGGAAGTGGAACAGTCTGGAAAGTGACGTAGTGGAGGCGGGAACCATACATAGTTTTAATACGAGGTTTGATAAAGCACACGGAGCAGGGAGAGATTGGACCTAGTGAAGCGGGGCCAGGAGCTGTGAATCGACTCCTGCAACCACAAATAGATAAGTACACACACTCTCTCGCCTCAAAGTCTGATGCAGCAAGATGGTAGACTGCACCACACAGGGAGGTGTCACCGTCCTTCCTTCATATGAGTGGGAAGTGCAAGCCCCGTTAACGACTTACACTAGGGCAGGAGTGCTCGTCTTTTGTCTCATATAAATCTAACAAACCTCTACGAACATCCGTTAAATCCTTATCTTCACTTTTCTATTTGTTTTTTTAATATTTCTTAGTCCTGTAGTATTTCCATTCCATTTTTGAGGCCTGGTTTGAGAACGGGACGCGGAGCCAATGATCCCTGGAACCATTAACAGATATAACAATGTGAAGAATCACAACAGCGGAAAGACACGAAAGACGACTGCAGAGATGCCACTGTTACCGTGGGTAAGCGACAGTATCAGAGCAAATGACACTGCCTTTGAAAAATCAGTCAGTAGGCAATGTAACTAATGGGAGGGTGGCCGGGAGGGTAAGGGGGGTGAAGAAAGTGAGATCTGTTTAGTGGTGGGAGCAGGAGACAAGTCTATTGAACCGTGGGGGATATCGATGACAGCAGGAAGGGGGAAACGTTTAACTGAGCCATGGGAAAAATGATGGCAGCAGGAAGAAAACGTTTAAAACTAAGCCGTGTGGGGGAGGAGCAGATGGTGAGGTAAAATCTATGGCGTCATGGAAAATGAATTACTACACTAGCTTGAGCCTTGCGCCAGTGTTATGGGACAAATGTTACTTCATGAACTACCTTCACATGTATATGAAATTGTGTCACTTGTTTTGATATACAGTAACTTAAAATAAGCGTATACTTGTTTTACATAATATACCGAAAAGAGAGAGAGAGAGAGAGAGAGAGAGAGAGAGAGAGAGAGAGAGAGAGAGAGAGAGAGAGAGAGAGAGAGAGAGAGAGAGACAGAGACAGAGACAGAGACCACTAGGGTGGCCTCAACCAGCACTATACGGCATACACAGAGGCGCCTCGGTGAACGCATTTTCGAAACCCTGTGAAGCATCCATATCTCACGTTTCTTCGTGAACCTGGTAGTGACTGATCTAGACGACGTTTTCGTTCACACTGGACCATTATCAAGTTAATAATGATTGAATAGCTGAAGACAACTTGCGTCTATTCATCACGGCACATTAAAAAACCTTCTCACAACCTTCAAGATGCTGAAGGTGATATATATAGTCCTTGGGTTTAGCGCTTCTCTGTTAAAATTATAATAATAAAGATGCTTACTGCGTCAGTTACTCAGAACACACAATGCTATTCTTAGCACACTCATCCTCAAAAGGTCGAGGGGAAGACGCTACTCTCATAATGTGACATAAGTGAAACTGACCAACCCTTCACTCAGTCTGCCGCTAACATTAGATATGAAAGATTATTATTATTATTATAATCAAAAAGAAGCGCTAAGCCACAAGGGCTATACAGCGCTGAAGATATGAGACAGAGAGAGAGAGAGAGAGAGAGAGAGAGAGAGAGAGAGAGAGAGAGAGAGAGAGAGAGAATGAGCGAAACGGGGCGGGTATAGCTAGCAACAGAGAAAGAACGAAGGGCACACATAAGGAAGCAAGTGAAAAAAAAAAAGCCAGGGGCAGAGATATAGATCGAGAGAAGAGAGACCGAGATCAAGATATAAAAACAATGCTATGCTGGAAATAAAGTACTGTAGTGAGAAAGAGATGGTGTGTGGTGGGAGGTGACCTTGGCTTGCTTCAGAGTTGGAAGAGATGAGTTAAGGTTCAGCCAGTGTGTGTTGTGTTCCACCTCACAGGTGCTTGCAAGCCGTTTTAAAAGTAATTCTACTCTTGCAGCCCAGACATCCTTAATGGACAACCAGACTGTTAATGCTAGCTCCTCAACACTCAAGGCACTAGGTGATAACAATGGGAAGAGACGTGAATATTGAACGAAAATCAGTGAAAGAAGAGCGAGGAAAGGAACAAATAAGAATTATTTGATTCTGGGAGAAGTGCTAAACCCTCGGATCAGATTTGAACTGAGGAAGAGAATGATAGATCCAATTCCCTGGAATAAGAACCCACCCCAGCTTCAAGCCCCCCCCCTCCTTGTTGGATAAGAAGATAATACAAATATTACATAATTTGTTCATAAGAAAAACTACTAGTAGTCTTACTGACCCACTGACGAAGGTAACTATTTCACTCAATTACATTCGCGTTTCTTACTTATTTTCAAACAGCAACTAAAACATTATCATAAATATCGAAATATTTTTTTTCCAGATACGTTACCTGACATTTCTGAAGATTTTTTTTTTTTTTTTTTTTGCCGCCGAAGTGTTACTTTTATTAATATACTTCGGCATATCATATAGGTTAGCGCATTCCACGAAGAGAACAAGACTATATTTTCTGAGACGCTGAACAAAGTGGGTCATTCAACTCAAGGAATGGTGGAATTTCGAATTCTCTTCCGCTAACCCCATCAAGGAGGGGCGGAATTCCTTGATTCTGGTAAAGGACGCTTGATCGAAAAAACTGGAGCTATCCCAGCCTTCCTTTGATCAAACTTGATTACCTCCCATTTCCAAGGTGCTGCATACCCTCCCCCCCCCCCTAACCTTTATTAGCTTGTGCACCCCATGCCAAATTTATCTAAACCCAATTCATAAAAATGTTCATAGCAAAAATAAATTGAATATCCAAAATACATTAATTCAAATTTTACTGTAGGTTTGTAGAACCAAAGTACTCTGGTAGTTAGAAAAAATGTATATATTTAAAAGTGCACAAAAATAAATTATTCATTTGACTGACGTTAACAAAACACTCGAATTACTAGATAAAATCAACATTTTAGCGAGACTTCTGGTATTGCACCTGACTGATGAGCAATTTAAAGCAGCGAAGTGCACTTTGTGAGCGACCAGAAGCTTACCTGGTTTAAACATGAGCTTGGCTCATTATTTATTGACCTTGATTCATAATATATTCCATAGTTAATCGACATGTAATTTTAAAGAAGCAATAAAACATTCGCTTACCAAAGAATAGTATAAAATGCTATTGTATCTTATTTATTTATTTATTTATTTATTAATTTGAACATGATACAGTGAAGTACAAAGGAATACAGTTATTACAGTGCAACATGCCAAAGCCCCTTGTATGCAGAGCATTATGGGCAGCCCCGTTGAGGCTCCAGTCCTCCTCAAGTTGAGAAATAAGAGAGGAAGATACGGAAATAAGTAGAGAAAAATATAAGAAAATAAGCAGTGAGGAAGGTAGAGGAAGCGAGAAGACGATATAAACAGCAGATAGGGAGGGTAAAGGAGGGGGGGGGAGAAAGGGAGGTAGATCTCATATACATTATGCTGTCGAGTGTCTCTCTCCATATTACATATTAATATAATATTAACACACATGAATACCTGTAAAGAAGGATGACTAGTTGTCAGTACTAGGAATCTTTGCTAAGAAAATAAATTAATACCACTTAAAGTATATATTATCTTTAAAATCGTGCAAGAAGAGTGATGAAGTACATACGAAGATGTGAAGCATGAATAAAAGAAAAATAATGTGTTTAAAATATTAAAGTTAAGACAAATGCTAGCAATGAACCTAAATTATAAAAATTTACATTGAAAACGGATTTAAGAAATTATTGGTTGGTTTGGTTCACTGCGTTCGAGTCTCAACGACACGAGGGTTATTAAGGCTGCACGTCACCTGTGCACCAACAGACAAGAATACTTTAATCACGGATTAAAGTGAGCTTTCAGCGGCATATATAGACTGAGAGACATACCTGTCGGGGTATGTATATAATAATCTGTTGTCTGAGAGATATACACTTTTCGATGCATATGCTTCTGAAAATATTGGTTGGCCTCAGTTGTTAATGAGTGGGCCTTTAAAAATAGTAATTGGTTAGACAGATACAAGTGAAAATAGTCAGGTGTCAGTAGAATCTATTTTTCAAGTCAATACGACTACTGAAATGTCTCCGTTATGAGAGTGACTTGTAGCTCAGTGGTAACGATTTCGACTGACAACCGAAGGATGCGAGTTCGACCCTCGGTAAGTACAGACATTAGCATGCTTCCTTACACCTGTTGCCCTGTTCATCTGCAAGTAAATAGGCAGTGAAATAAGCTGAGTTATTATAACAGTTCTTTGTCTATAAACTTAACCTTGTAATAATTACCGACAATATGTTATGTAAAAAAGACGCGTGTGCAACTAATGCGACATCTTTATTGTGGTAACGTATCGCTCTCCAGGAGCTTGAGGAAACCCCTGGAGAGCGAAACGTTCTCACAATAAAATTGTATTAGTTCCACAATGTGTCCTTTACCAAACAAATTTAACCTTCTAAAGTGAGAGGTTATATTTTCAAACAAGTAATGCTTCTACTCTTTAGTAAATAAACTTTGGACGATCGCGATTAGCGTATCCATTTTACATTTATATCTAACAGCAATGAATACAGATGCCTCATACATTATCGGGCGCAGGATGTGACGCTCCTTCCGGAGTTACCATGATAATTATCTCTACGTATCACTCAAGTCTTGAAGGTGTAGAGTTATAATACAACTGGATATCTCCACATGTCTGTTAAACCTGCTTCCTTCAATTTTTTTTTTAAGATACCAGTGCTCCTACTAGGCTTAGGGCGTCCAAGTTTTTTTTTAATATTGGGTCACATGACCATAAATCCATGTGTGTGCGGCTGCGTGATTATTACTGATAACAGTGGTGAAGTATAGCCTGTTAATTATTCCAAAAAAATAATCCTGGTAGCACGACACCTGGTATAAGTCAGTTACAGAACGCCAATGTTGGAGACGGGTTGTTTTATGAAACACACACACACACACACACACACACACACACACACACACACACACACACACACACGTGTGTAAACTCACCTAATTGTGGTTGCAGGGGTCGATTCATAGCTCCTGGACCCGCCTCTTCACTAGTCGCCACTAGGTCCACTCTCTCATTGCTCCGTGAGCTTTATCATACCACTTCCTAAAGTTATGCAAGGATCCTGCCTCCACTACATCACTCTCCAGACTATTCCACTGCCTGACAACTCTATGATTGAAGAAATACTTCCTAGCATCCCTGTGACTCGTCCGAGTCTTCAACTTCCAATTGTGTGTGTGTGTGTGTGTGTGTGTGTGTGTGTATACTCACCTATTTGTGCTTACAGGGGTCAAGTCACAGCTTGTTCTGCCTCTTCGTTGGTCGCTACTAGGTCCACTCTTTCGTGCATGTGTGTGTGTGTGTGTGTGTGTATCCGTGTGTGTACTCACCTAGTTGTGTTGCAGGGGTCGAATCAGAGCTTCTGGCCGCGCCTCTTCACTGGCCACTACTCGGTCACTCTTCCCACTCCATGAGCTTAATAACTGTACCTCTTCTTAAAGCTATGTATGGATCCTGCCTCGACTACATCACTACCCAGACTATTCCACTTCCTGACAACTCTGTGACTAAGGAAATACTTCCTAACATCCCTGTGGTTCATCTGAGTCTTCAATTTCCAACTGTGACCCCTTGTTGCTGTGTCCCATCTCTGGAACATCCTGTCTCTGTCCACCTTGTCGGTTCCTCTCAGTATTTTATATGTCGTTATCATGTATCCCCTATCTCTCCTGTCTTCTAGTGTCGTCAAGTCGATTTCCCTTAACCTCTCCTCGTATGGCATACCCCTTAGCTCCGAGACTAGTCTTGTTGGAAACATTTGCACTTTCTCAAGTTTCCTTACATGCTTGGCTAGGTGAGGGTTCCAAACTGGCGCTGCATAATCCAATATGGGCCTAACGTACACAGTGTACAGGGTCTTGAATGACTCCTTACTTAGATGTCGAAATGCTGTTCTTAGGTTTGCCAGGCGCCCGTATGCTGCAGCAGTTATTTGGTTGATGTGCGCCTCAGATGTGCCCGGTGTTATACTCACCCCAAGATCCTTTTCTTTGAGTGAGGTTTGTAGGCTCTGGCCGCCTAGATTGTACTCCTTCTGTGGTCTTCTTTGTCCTTCCCCAATCTTCATGACTTTGTACTTGGTGGGGTTGAACTCTAGGAGCCAGTTGCTGGACCAGGCCTGTAGCCTGTCTAGATCCCTCTGTAGTTCTGCCTGGTCCTCTTCCGATTGAATTCTTCTCATCAACTTCACATCATCTGCTAACAGGGACACCTCGGAGTCTATTCATTCCGTCATGTCGTTCACAAATACATCAGAAACAGCACCGGTCCTAGGACTGACCCCTGTGGAACCCCGCTCGTTACAGGCGCCCACTCTGACACCTCGCCACGTACCATGACTCGCTGTTGTCTTCCTGACAGGTATTCCTTGATCCATTGCAATGCCTTCCCTGTTACCCCTGCCTGGTCCTCCAGCTTTTGCACTAATCTCTTGTGTGGAACTGTGTCAAACGCCTTCTTGCAGTCCAAGAAAATGCAGTCTACCCACCCCTCTCTCTCTCTTGCCTTACTGCCGTCACCCTGACGTAGAACTCCAGAAGGTTTGTGACGCAGGATTTCCCGTCCTGAAACCGTGCTGGCAGTCGTTGATATTCTTTCCTTTCTAGGTGCTCCACTAATCTTCTGATATTTTTTTCCATGACCTTGAATACTATACACGACAGTGACACTGGTCTTTAGTTTAATGCTTCGTGTCTGTCTCCTTTCTTAAAAATTGGGACTACATTTGCTGTCTTCCATACTTCAGGGAGTCGCCCTGTTTCCATAGATGTGTTGAAGCTAATTGTTAGTGGTACACAAAGCGCCTCTGCTCCCTCTCTCAGGACCCATGGAGAGATGTTATCTGGCTCCATCGCCTTTGAGGTATCTGGCTTGCTTAGCAGCCTCTTCACTTTTTCCTCGGTTGTATGTATTATGTCCAACACTTGGTGGTGTACCCCACCTCTCCGTCTTTTTGGAGGCCCTTCTGTCCCCTCTGTGAACACTTCTTTGAATCTCATGTTGAGCTACTCACATACCTCGAGGTCATTTTTTGTGACCTCCCCTCCCTCCTTCCTCAGCCTGATTACCTGGTCCTTGACTGTTGTTTTCCTCCTGATGTGGCTGTACAACAGCTTTGGGTCAGATTTGGGTTTCGCTGCTATGTCATTCTCGTATTGTCTTTGGGCCTCCCTTCTCACCTGTGCATATTCATTTCTGGCTCTACGACTGCTCTCCTTATTCTCCTAGGTCCTTTGCCTTCTATACTTCTTCCATTCCCTAGCACACTTGGTTTTGGCCTCCCTGCACCTTTGGGAGAACCACGGGCTCATCCTGGCATTTTCGTTCTTCCTGTTACCCTTGGGTACAAACCTCTCCTCAGCTTCCCTGCATATTGTTGTCACATATTCCTGCATATTGTTGTCACATTTTTACAGTTTTGTGTGTGTGTGTGTGTGTGTGTGTGTGTGTGTGTGTGTGTGTGTGTGTGTGTGCGTGCGTGCGTGAGTGAGTGTGTGTGTGTGTGTGTGTGTGTGTGTGTGTGTGTGTGTGTGTGTGTGTGTGTGTGTGTGTGTGTGCGCGCATGGCGTTGCCAGACGTGTGGCGGCCTTTTTCTAAATCCTTATTTGCGGTTAAATATATATTTATAGGTTCATAGATTGTTCTGAAACTGACAATTGGAATCGCGTAAAAAAAAAAATGAACGTATTATTAGAATTATATTTAGAGGAAGCGCTAAACCCGTAGGGGTCATACAGCGCCTGAGGAAGGGGAGGCAATCAGGTTCGATTCAAGGAAAGGCAAATGCAATTCCTTGAATCAAGAGCCCCTCCCCAGCATCAAGGAACCTCTCTTGAAAGGAAAATGAAAGTATTGAAATAAGAACAAAAAAGGCACAATACAGTGACTGGTACAATACACAACCCGCACACAAGAGAGATAGAGAGAAAAGTTTATGACGATGTTTCGGTCTGACTTGGACTATTGACAGTCATACTGTGTGACTTGTGAATGATCCCAGTCGGACAGAAACGTCGTCATAATTGTGCTTTTCTCTCTCCCATGTGCGGGTTATTTGTGTATAATGAATTAAGACTCTTGGCTACACCATTACATCCACTCCCGCTTCACTGGACGAGGATATACAGCCTACCACTCCCGCTTCACTGGACGAGGATATACAACCTACCACTCCCGCTTCACTGGACGAGGATATACAACCTACCACTCCCGCTTCACTGGACGAGGATATATAACCTACCACTCCCGCTTCACTGGACGAGGATATACAACCTACCACTCCCGCTTCACTGGACGAGGATATACAACCTACCACTCCCGCTTCACTGGACGAGGATATACAACCTACCACTCCCGCTTCACTGGACGAGGATATACAACCATCCACTCCCGCTTCACTGGACGAGGATATACAACCTATCACTCCCACTTCACTGGACGAGGATATACAACCATCCACTCCCGCTTCACTGGACGAGGATATACAACCTACCACTCCCGCTTCACTGGACGAGGATATACAATCTATCACTCCCGCTTCACTGGACGAGGATGTACAACCTACCACTCCCGCTTCACTGGACGAGGATATACAACCTACCACTCCCGCTTCACTGGACGAGGATATACAACCTACCACTCCCGCTTCACTGGACGAGGATATACAACCTACCACTCCCGCTTCACTGGACGAGGATATACAACCTACCACTCCCGCTTCACTGGACGAGGATATACAACCTACCACTCCCGCTTCACTGGACGAGGATATACAACCTACCACTCCCGCTTCACTGGACGAGGATATACAACCTACCACTCCCGCTTCACTGGACGAGGATATACAACCTACCACTCCCGCTTCACTGGACGAGGATATACAACCTATCACTCCCGCTTCACTGGACGAGGATATACAACCTATCACTCCCGCTTCACTGGACGAGGATATACAACCTACCACTCCTGCTTCACTTGACGAGGATATACAACCTACCACTCCCGCTTCACTGGACGAGGATATACAACCTACCACTCCCGCTTCACTGGACGAGGATATACAACCTACCACTCCTGCTTCACTTGACGAGGATATACAACCTATCACTCCCGCTTCACTGGACGAGGATATACAACCTACCACTCCTGCTTCACTTGACGAGGATATACAACCTATCACTCCTGCTTCACTGGACGAGGATATACAACTTATCACTCCCGCTTCACTGGACGAGGATATACAACCTACCACTCCCGCTTCACTTGACGAGGATATACAACCTACCACTCCCGCTTCACTGGACGAGGATATACAACCTACCACTCCCGCTTCACTTGACGAGGATATACAACCTACCACTCCTGCTTCACTTGACGAGGATATACAACCTATCACTCCTGCTTCACTGGACGAGGATATACAACCTATCACTCCTGCTTCACTGGACGAGGATATACAACTTATCACTCCCGCTTCACTGGACGAGGATATACAACCTACCACTCCTGCTTCACTTGACGAGGATATACAACCTATCACTCCCGCTTCACTTGACGAGGATATACAACCTATCACTCCCGCTTCACTGGACGAGGATATACAACCTATCACTCCCGCTTCACTGGACGAGGATATACAACCTATCACTCCCGCTTCACTGGACGAGGATATACAACCTATCACTCCCGCTTCACTTGACGAGGATATACAACCTATCACTCCCGCTTCACTTGACGAGGATATACAACCTATCACTCCCGCTTCACTGGACGAGGATATACAACCTATCACTCCCGCTTCACTGGACGAGGATATACAACCTACCACTCCCGCTTCACTGGACGAGGATATACAACCTATCACTCCCGCTTCACTGGACGAGGATATACAACCTATCACTCCCGCTTCACTGGACGAGGATATACAACCTATCACTCCCGCTTCACTGGACGAGGATATACAACCTATCACTCCCGCTTCACTGGACGAGGATATACAACTTATCACTCCCGCTTCACTGGACGAGGATATACAACATAATTTCATAACACTTCTACCACTGACCTACAAAGCGCGGCTGCCACCTTATCAATTTATCAGTGAACCTCGAATTGTTGGTGGTCTAATATTTATTTGCAGATTTATTGTCCTTAGAGGTCCCTGATCCAGGATCCATTAAATGCCACCACGGTAACATTGAGCAATTTGCAAAAATCCAAGATTTCCACCACGAAAATGGTCCTAATTCTGCTAGTATGATATTTTAGATTCTAAAGCAGGGGTCCGCAACCTGCAGGCCGCATGCGGCCCTTCTAGGAAATGTATGCGGTCATCCATGAAAATATGAATTAGCTTTTATGTTGGTTCCACACTGTACAGTGTCAACAGTTACAAAGTATTTTAAGCCATTTTTACGCCAAAACCTTATGCCACCTCTAACAACCACCTTGCACTTCTGGTCAGTGACAGTTTATCCTGAGGGGTAATAATTATTGTTATTAAAACATGTATTATGTTAGTAGCTAGACTGATTAACTTTGTGTTTCAAGGTGTGGCCCTCATCCCATACGTGACCATCAAATGTGGCCCACTTGTGTAGGAAGGTTGAGGACCACTATTCTAGTGTAACAGCCGAGAGCGCCTGCCACATGTTAATTGACTACAAAACATGACAGGAATGGCTTGCTTAATAACCAACTGCAGTATGTGTGTCAAGAATGCTTGTTGCTTGACAATAAACTATAGTATGTGAGAGGCATGGTTGTTGCTTGATAACTATTGCTCATATGACAAGATGCTAACAAATCAAATTGTTATATTCATGGCAAAGCGCTGAACCCGTAGAGGTCATGCAACCCCTGAGGGAGGGGAGTAATGAGGTTCGATCCAAGAAAGACCATAATAGCTTCAATTCCTTGGATCAAGACCAATTCACCGGCATCAAGCCATCTTTCTGAAGGTCTAACAAATCAGAGCTCCAATCAGGAATGGCTATTATCCTACATCACCTACACACCAGGTCGGATAATTTCGTCATAATGTCAACAGTATTACATTTATAGGCAGGTGCCTTGGCCAAGCCTAAAATCACGTGACCCACTCATGTGAACCCAGCACTTAGGCTGTAGCCCTCTACCTCACTGACATGCAGGCTTACCAGACGGTCAAGCTGGGCTCTGCCACGATTATCAATACGCCTCCATAATATTCTGGGAGATACATGGTTCAAAGAACCGACAAGTTGATAAGTTAGACACAGGTTCAACACTTGGGGTATCTTTATTGTGGAAACGTTTCGCCATGCAGTGGCTTCATCAGTCCAATACAAATTAGAATAATGAAGATCTGAAGGAGTTTGAGGTAATCAGTCCCTCAGCCAAAGTAATCAGTTCACCAATCTTGAAAAGACTGACTGATTACAGATGTCTGCGGGTTATACTGTGTCCTCAATACTGATATTATCGACAAAATATAAGTTGTGTATACCTTTTGAAAGCTATATTCTTGGTATTTGATTAATTAGGTTTCAAATTTATCGATTGCATGAGGGTTATTATGCCTTCAAGTCACTTATACACCATTAGTCTAGGATACTTCCATCTTCAAGTGTACATATGTAATGAAGTATGCACCATTCGGTGTATATAAACTGCTGCTCTCAATGTGTATACATCAAGAGAAATTACTCTTCAGAACATGTACAAAGAGGAGCTTAATTTTTATATAAAACAGCTTTTTAAGAATTACTCGCAATCTTTACAAAAACAAACTAAGCTCATGATAATCAGCTTATAATTATGCGAAAATCCGTTTGCTAATCCCAAAACTAATACAGATTCGTTCAGGGAAATGACTCCCTCCAGAGAGTCTGTTTCAAACAACAGTTGTCTATCACATCAAATGTACTAGAATAATCTTGTTAGATGTTATACAGTTAAAATGTCCACCTTGCGACTGAGGCTGCTGGATCTATCTCGCAACACTTTTCCCTCAATGTATTCTTTCTTGTATATCACATTCAAATCCAGACGCACTACATCATAACATTATCAACATCAGCACAGTAACCACAATCTTTCTCATCTTTATGATTATCTCTGCCCCGACAAATATTAGAATTTCAAAGTTCTTACAAGTATTAGAATTTCAAAGTTCTGCTTGCAAGACCTCATAAAAGTGATCGCACATGGTCGCTGAATTAAGATCTCCCTAAGGAAGCAGCAAGCACTGCCGCAATTTTAATCACGTAATTGCTTTGTGTCCACAAGACAGTGGCGACGTCAACAGCCAATAGACACGCCTCCAATCCCTGCAGCCCATCATTCAACTTTTTTAGGGTTTTGGAGAATACGCGCGTTGTAAGGCAGTACCAGATACCCCGGTCTGTGAGACATTAGTCGCCGTTTTTTATTTCGTAACTAAAAGTAGTCACAACAAATTAGCTCGGGCAGAAATGCACGAACGGTAGATTGGAGCCAATCGCATGCTCTAACTGGATAGCAGGTTGGTTTCTCACTGTCGCACCTGACTAGATATATATACTGCTTGTAATATATCTCTGTGTACAGACAATGTTAAATCTCTATCTTCGGGATTAAATTATTCAAAACTGGTGAACAGGTGATAAGCAGCCTTAATGACCACTGCGTAGTTGATATATATTAAACCTAATAAACCAAAGATTGTCAACAAGTACAATTCAACTATTTCATCCAGCTCCTGATATATGGGGAATGTACCAAAAATACAACACTGCCTCTCTGAACAGCAAACACTGAGGTGCGAGAACAGAAAAACTAGATGCCCTAGAATCCTTAGTCTCTATGATGAGTGTTTTGCTCAAATCCTTTAGGAACTTCAAAGCGATCTTTCCCCTTATCTAACGAATGCGTCATGATGAGCAGGTTCACCTGCGGTACTGGAGATAGGTGTCCACTAGTGTGTGGATTCGCATGTGTAGTCCCACACCACCTTTTTGCCCAGTCCATATATGCAAGACTGCCATCGAATCTGCATAGTTTGGCTGGCTCCGTTATGACTGGGCATCCAGCTGATGTTGATTTTTATTATGCATTGCAATCTTTCCTTTTGATCTAAAGCAAATAAGTTCATGGTAGCCTAAGTAATCTGCCGAATGCACTGCCGCAGATACACTCGTGTTCGGTGAGGAAAGGGACAGCAAGGTAAAGAACACTAATACAAATGGTCTGAGGGACGAGATGTGTACCTATGAAAGGACTTAGGAACAGCCAACAGGAAATTCCCCGAATGAGAAACTTTCACTACCAGGTGTGCTCTCTCCTTTCCCGACACTCTCAAGCAGTGTCGAGGCTATATTATCTACCATTAGGTTATCCTTGTGCGACTATTTGTAGTAGTATGTGAAATTGGTCTGGTTGAGGACCCTGTTCAGTTTCCCAGTGCCAGGCTCAATTAATAAAATTTAGGTGGTGATACTCAGCATTATGACCGAGGCGCTCAAGGAGAATCGCTGCTACAAGTTCACTGAATGACACACAAGAAGACAGGAATGCGGGGAGTGTTTTCTGTGATGCCTTGCAGACACCTATACCCTCTAATCTAGATAAGTGTAGCTTGATCACACTACCCATCTTCTAGAAGGACCATCTCATTACTTTCATCGTCATATACATTACCATCAACTCCACAACCTATCATCAGCTCAACACCATTGCCAGAAACACCATTACTGTCATCACAAAGACTATTACCATCACAAGCATCATTACCATCACAGACACCATTACTATCATAAATACCATTACCACCACAAGAGCCCTTATCATCACAAAAACAATACCACACAAACACCACCATTACTACCACAGTCACAAGACTACATTATCATCAACAAGCACACATCACCATCATCATCGTTACAGGTTTCGGCCACTAAGTGACTGTTTTCACCATCACAAGCAATTAGCTGGCCAGTACCGCTGCCACCACCAACTTCTATACAAGGGACCCCTCACAAGAGATGTGACACTAAAGATAATATACAAAGTTAACTTTGATCGTAGGGTACTGTAAACATCCTGGCATCATGCCTAACACCATTACATTATTATTAAATTCACGGGAAACACTAAAACCGAAAGGGGTAATGCAACGCTTGGGAACTGGGAAGTAATCAGGTTTCATCAAAAACCCTTGATAAGCATCAAGGCACCCCGCCAACCCCAATGAAAGGCATGACACCACAAGCTGTTGGCACCACGCATAACACTGGGAAGACCGCCCGGCAAAACCCCCCTCATTATATGATTTGGCAACCTGACAACAATACGTCTCTCCCTAACATGACTGCTATGATAAGTCTTCAGCCTCTCGTTATGTCTTGTATATATGTTCACGGGGAAGCACTAAACAGGTATGAATCATAAAGTGCTGTGAGGGATGAAGGGTAATGAGGTGAAAGTCAAGGTCAAAGGGTGCTTCAAACAGATCAAGAGCTCTTCTTCTGCATCAAAGGCACGCACCCCCCTCCTTGCAAGAGGATGTATATGGAGCATTGTGATGAGAGGGCTCGTAAAAGCTCTGCCCACCGGTCGTGAGGTTAGAAAGTTATTAGTAAACTGAGAGTTCAAGACCAGATAACATACTAAAAAAATATTTGTGTGCATTTTCAATTTATACAAGTATATGCGTTTCTAAATGTTTCTAATAATCTTGAGATTAATACAGCTGTAAACATAAGTATATCTAACAACTTTTTAATTCATTCATCGTTTGCAATACTTACATTTATCATAAATGGTACAAATATAAAATACCAGCTTTTATGACTGAAAGTCAGTGTCTACATATGCGTTTAAAACGAAATAAAGATTTCGTATTTTTGTATTACGAACCTCATATTGTTAATTTAAACAGCGTGTTGTACTATGTGCTTGTGTTCGTTTGTCTGTATAACTAGCTGACAAGATTCATAGCCTCCTAAACTTACACTTTGGCAAGGTTTATCCTATACGTGGTTGCAAGGGTCAAGTTACAGCTCCTGGCCCTGCCTCTTCGCTGGTCTCTACTACGTCCACTCTCTCCCGGCTTCAAGAACCCTGACGTATCTCTTCTTAAAGCTACGTATACATGTGTGTAATAGACTTATGTTTTAGACATTATATTAATGACAGAACTCCGAAGAGCTGCCAAACTCAAGTGATTTTCAAGACGAGGTAAGTAATTCGCCAAACAAACTGGCTTGCCTTTTAATAATTATGTAACACTCGCAAGTACCTATTTAAGAAATGATGACTTGCAAAAATTTCTTCGATGAACTAAGCGAGAACTCATTTACGAACTCAGTCAATTATCACCTACTTTGACAACAAATCAACATCACCTAATCTCGCTGGCCACGTGACAATACATCGGTTAACCATAAATATGCATAAATGATAAAAATTCACGTAAACAGACCTCAAGAGTACAAGACTAACAATTCACATCTAACCCACAAATTAAGAGATAAAACTGAAGGACACTGTGGTCCACGATGGATTTTAACATCATCCAGTTTTCACGTGAACTTCAATTTGTGGGTTGTGATTTGTTCCAGCCACAGCAATATAACATTTTATACTACCTAACAATATTCTTTAACAAAATATTGACTTGACTCTGTGAGGCGTTACTGATCCTCACAGAAACTTACCTATTTTACCGAGACAAGCACAGAAGATCCACAGACCGATGATGAAAGGTGTCTGTACCCTCTCGAAATCGATGACAGCCACAGGGTACCTTTCAATTTGACCGTGGCCAGACCCATGGCCAGCCCCATGGCCAGCCCCATGGTCTGCCCCATGGCCTTCCTCTGCACCATGACCACCGTCTGAGAAACCATGGGGATAATCTGAAACGTGATCAAGGATATCGGTCTTTGCTACTACTCCCGAATGGTCATCAAGTAGGTTATCGTGAGCAGACGAGGCGTTGTAGAAGTTAGTGGGGCTGACCACATGGTGGGGCTCCGTGGGTGTGTTGGGCAGCGCCACGCACCTGGGAGACACCAATGCCACTACACAGCTAAACAATAACACACACTTCATTGTCTTCATCTTTACCAAAATGTTCTTGTCTCCTGTGAATATCTTAGGAACTATTTAAATAGCTATTCGACAGCACTCACGGCGCACATATAAGTCCCGTGATTTCTCTAAAACACTGAACCAAGGCAGAAAGTAAGCACCTTTTCACTGCAAATATGCCACAGTTATCTGCGACTTGGTAAGGTTATCAGGTGAAGGGGAAAAGAGTTTTCAGTAGTTCCACAAGTTGTAAGTCTATCCACAACATGCAGAAGTTGTAGAAGGTGGCAGAGAAGAAAAGTAGTGAAGGAGTCAGGTGAGAGACAGCTTCATGATGCTACCTGCCGCGCGGCCAACAGCTGACTGGTGGCTCATACAGAGTCCCTGCTGTCGCCGCCTGCAACACGCGCACACACGCGCACACACACACACACACACACCCACACACCTGCAACCAGGTGAGTACACACACACACACACACACACACACACACACACACACACACACACACACACACACACACACACACACACACACACACACACACACATACAGACACACACACACACACACACACACACACACACACACACACACACACACACACACACACACACACACACACACACACACACACACACACACAGTTCAGTCAGGGGAACACAAGGTAATCATTGCAGTGATGTATAACCCACCACAGAAATGCAGGAGGCCAAGAGAGGAATATAATGAGTGCAACAGAGCAATGGTGGACACACTAGCTGAGGTGGCAAGAAGGGCTCACTCGAGTAGAGCGAAGTTACTGGTCATTGGCGACTTCAATCACAGGGAGATTGATTGGGTAAACCTGGAGCCACATGGGGGTCCCGAAACATGGAGAGTCAAGATGATGGATGTGGTGCTGGCAAATCTCATGCACCAACATGTTAGGGATACTACCAGAGAGAGAGGGAAGGATGAACCAGCAAGACTGGACCTTGTGTTCACCCTGAGTAGCTCAGACATTGAACACATCACATATGAAAGGCCCCTTGGAGCTAGTGACCACGTAGTTATGAGCTTTGAATACATCGTGGAGCTAAAAGTGGAGAGGGTAACAGGAGTAGAAAGGGAAAAGCTAAACTATAATAGGGGGGACTACACAGGAATGAGGACCTTCCTGCAGGAGGTTCAGTGGGAACAGGAGTTGGTAGGAAAATCAGTAAACTAAATGATGTACTTTGTAACAACAAAATGCAAGGAGGCAGGGGAAAGGTTTGTTCCCAAGGGTAACAGAAATAATGGGAAGGACAGAACGAGCCCTTGGTTTACCCGAAGGCGCAGGGAGGCAAAAACTAAGTGCTCTAGAGAATGGAAAAAGTACAGAACGCAAAGGACTCAGGAGAATAAAGAGATTAGTCGACGAGCCAGAAACGAGTATGCACATATAAGGAGGGAGGCGCAGCGGCAGTATGAAAATGACATAGCATCGAAAGTCAAGTCTGATCCGAAACTACTCTACAGTCACATCAGGAGGAAGACAACAGTCAAGGACCAGGTAATCAGGCTGAAGAAGGAAGGTGGGGAGCTCACAAGAAATGACCAGGAGGTATGTGAGGAGCTCAGCATGAGATTTCAGGAAGTATTTACAGTGGAGGCTGAAGGGACAATGGGAAGACAATACAGTGGGGTACAGCAACAAGGGATATACCAACAAGTGTTGGATGAATTACACACAACTGAGGAGGAGGTGGAGAAGCTCCTAAGTGGCCTTGATACCTCAAAGGCGGTGGGACCGGACAACATCTCTCCATGGGTCCTTAGGGAGGGAGCAGGGACACTACGTGTGCCATTAACCAAAATCTTCAACACTTCCCTTGAAACTGGGCAACTACCTGAAGTATGGAAGAAGGCAAATGTAGTCCCCATCTTTAAGAAGGGAGACAAATGAAGCACTAAATTATAGACCAGTGTCACTGGCGTGTATAGTATGCAAAGTCTTGGCAAAGATTATCAGGAGGAGAGTGGTGGAGCACCTGGAGCGGAACAAGATTATAGACGACAGCCAGCACGGATTCATGGAGGGCAAATCCTGTGTCACAAACCTACTACAGTTTTATGGCAAGGTAACTGAAGTAAGAAATGAGAGGGAGGGGTGGGTTGATTGCATTTTCTTGGACTGCAAGAAGGCCTTCGACACAGTTCCCCACAAGAGATTAGTACAGAAGCTAGACGAACAGGCACGTATAACAGGAAGGGCACTGCAATGGATCAGAGAATACCTAACAGGGAGGCTACAGCGAGTCATGGTCCGTGATGAGGTATCACAGTGGTCGCCAGTGACGAGCGGGGTCCCACAGGGGTCAGTCCTGGGACCAGTGCTATTCTTGGTATATATGAACACATGACTGAAGGGATAGACTCAGAAGTGTCCCTGTTTGCAGATGACGTGAAGTTAATGAGGAGAATTAAATCAGACGCGGACCAGACAGGTTTACAAAGAAACCTGAACATCCTGGATGCGTGGTCCAGAAACTGGCTCCTAGAATTTAACCCCGCCAAATGCAAAGACATGAAGATCGGAGGAGGGCAAAGAAGACCGCAGACAGAGTATAGGCTAGGAGGCCAAAGGCTGCAAACCTCACTCAAGGAGAAAGACCTAGGAGTTAGTATAATATCGAGTACATCGCCAGAATCACACATTAACCATATAACTGCTGCGGCATACGGGCTCTTGGCAAACCTGAGAATAGCGTTCCGGTACCTCAGTAAGGAATCGTTCAAGACTTTATGTACTGTGTACGTCAGGCCCATACTGGAGTACACAGCACCAGTTTGGACCCACACCTGGTCAAACACGTCAAGAAATTAGAGAAAGTGCAAAGGTTTGCAACAAGGCTAGTTCCAGAGCTAAGGGGAATGTCCTGCACTGGAGGACAGGAGGGTCAGGGGAGACATGATAACGACATACAAAATACTGCGTGGAATAGACAAGGTGGACAGAGACAGGATGTTCCAGAGATGGGACACAGAAACAAGGGGTCACAATTGGAAGCTGAAGACTCAGATGAGTCAAAGGGATGTTAGGAAGTATTTCTTCAGTCATAGAGTAGTTAGGAAGTGAAATAGTCTGGCAAGCGATGTAGTGGAGGCAGGAACTATACATAGTTTTAAGACGAGGTATGATAAAGCTCATGGAGCAGGGGGAGAGAGGACCTAGTGGAGGGGCCAGGAGCTGAGTCTCGACCCCTGCAACCACAATTAGGTGAATTAAGTGAGGTGAGTACACACACACACACACACACACACACACACATGCACACACACACACACACACACTAACACACACACACACACACACACACACACACACACACACACACACACACACACACACACACACACACACACACACACACACACACACACACACACACACACACACACTAACTCACACACACACACACACACACACACACACGCACACATACACACATATATACACACGCACACAACCACACACGTCATGGAGCGGGGAGAGAGAGGGCCCAGTAGCAACCGGTGAAGAGGCGGGGCCAGGAGCTAGGACTCGACCCCTGCAACCACAAATAGGTGAGTACAAATAGGTGAGTACACACACACACACACACACACACACACACATACACACAGCGGGGAGAGAGGGCCCAGTAGCAACCGGTGAAGAGGCGGGGCCAGGAGCTAAGACTCGACCCCTGCAACCACAAATAGGTGAGTACACACACATATACAAACGCGCGCGCGCACACACACTCAAAGCAGAAGTCTATCAACAAGTGCCTTTGACATCCGTAGCTCTCTCTCTCTCTGTCTCTCTCACACACCATGAAATTAAGACCATCTATAGATAATGGAGAATCACAATTAAGGTGTCACCTTTACATACATGAACACTTTTAAGTGTAAGAGTTATAGAAGTGTGGTCCAATTTCTACATAGAAGCCATCGCTGTCTATGATAAGAACACTACCAGCTGCACCACTGGATTGGTGGACAGAGCTATCAATATGCGTATTTTGTGGAGGAGAATTCTGGGTGACTAAGGCATCTGTACATGATTAACTTCAGGATGAAGCTTTGATTACGATCTAATGAGGTTCGCTTGAAGAAAGTGAGGGAGAGTGATTTGGAAACAATTAATTTGTCATGATGTAGGGCAGTGTCGCTGTTGCTTTACTTGACACGTGTATCTGATGGATTCGGAGGTCAGTTCCATCGTGCAGTTGGATCCTGCAGACTGTGCCTCCCTGCTGGAGAGAGCGAGTTTTAAGTCCCATCATTTTCTCTGCCAGGATGATCAACCCCAGGTCCTCACACTAATCTGGTAGAGAGTTAAAGATAAAAAAAATAAACCAAACCATACCACGGGTGGGGTTTGAACCCGCGGCCAGAGTCTCAAAACTCCAGACCGTTGCGTTAGCCACTGGGCCAGCTAGATTCAATAAAAAATCATCCAACTAGGTATGTTTCTACACCATAGGAAGGTTAGCATAGGCACCACTGTGTCCACAAATGCAAGTTTTTAGAGACGAATCTTATTAAAGCTAGAACAATCAAGTGGTATGAATCCTTATACCAACAAAGCTTATCATATAATTATTGTTCTGCCTTTGCATAACATTTAATGTACAACATTACTTAAAACAGTGAATAAGGTTGGGCCAAGGGCACCTCCCGGTAGGGTTAAAAATTCAAAGTGTTTAGTTACACTTCTGTATCCATAAAACAGAAAAGTTTTTTTTTTTTTGGGGGGGGGGAGTAACCTTTCATCCACCAGAGAAGACATCCACATATATCCATTCTGGCAAGTTCATTAATGATTACATGTAAGTTACTATTGTATATCAAATATATCTGGAACATTACAGAAGACATGTAGGATGACACCGTGTAGCCGAGGGGAAGGGGGCGAGTGTTCAAAAATTGTTTGATTCTATGCACAAGACGATTTAGAACCATCCTCTAAAGATGTTTTACACAAGTAACTAGTGAGAAATATTGGGCGTAACTCATTTTGGTGGTTTGGTTTTGGAATGGGCATGGTGAGGCTATTGGTCCATGATTTGGTAAGTTTATCAGTTACATGGTTCATGTTGTATAGTTCAAGTGAAGGATTTTTTGGTACATAAGCATATGTTTAACACAAATTGGTAACCCAAATTTAAACTAATCATTTTGCTGACAAATCATTTGATAAGTACAGCCACTGTACTTATGTTACAGGACCTAGAAAAACCAGCAAATTTGAGTAAGGTAGCCATGACTTCTGTGCTGGTAATGATATTGGCGACATATTGCTTTTATTCAGCTGCGTCAGGAAACATTTAACAAAGTTAGTGGAAAAATTAACTAAATAAATTAAATTATATATTAATCAATGAGCTTTATTTCATAATATGCCGTACAGTGCACCTTAAACGATACCCTTATTGATTTTAACTCTAACATGTATGTACCTGTAATATCGAGAACATATCCTAAGTCCTGCATACATATCCTTAACCAGAGAAAACTGGGTCCCGTGTGTGTGTCAGCATACTTCACAAATGTAAAGCTTTTACGTCAATAAATTGCAAATGAATGTTTTCGTTTTGCAACTCTTGCTATATTCCACGAAGGATGAGAGAATAATTAGTTTTTTTCTCAACTCGTGAAACTCAATGTCATCCCTTTGCTGTTTTCAATAGTCTTTTTTCGCATAAAAATTAGACTAAAAAATATATGTATTGCATTTTTGTAATTAAAAATGTCTGATATGAACTTAGTCACACCGACTGATACTATAACTGCTTCAATAATTTTATCGTCTTGCAAGTCAAGTGGGTAGAATAGTAAACACAGTGTGTATGTATTACTGTACATAGTTTACTTTTATCCCTATTTTAGGGAATATAGTATTCTTCATGAAAATGTTTGGATGAATAGTAGACTTAATTGTCAGCGTAGTCGCTGATCCCTGTGTTGTATAGCATATCAGTATCTTCCATGTGCTTTAGATAGGAGATCCCTAGGCCTGTGACTGTTTGTGTGACGTCACGGGATGCGCATATGTACGTTCGTACTTCTGCCTCCTCCTCAGTCGGCGTTTGACACAGGCTAGGACAGGTAAGGCTGTGCTCCACCTCCCATCATCACAGTCTGACAATATATCGTTACCATCCAACAAAGTGTGTCTACCTTCAACTCTCGATATCTCCATTTAAGAACCCCTACGATATAATGACCCACACGCAGTAGACAGGACTTAAGCCTAGCTAATCACTAATCAGTCAACATTTGAATATTTCATCAGTTCCGTATTATATTCTCGCAATCATCATAAATCGATTTGGAAATATAAATTATGCAGCAATCTTGTAATTTTTCGAATTAATGCTGTCGTTTTGAAAATTCTCTCTACAACGATGGTAAGTGGGCATATTACGCAATTACATGTTTTAACAATTGCATACACTAGTTATGTAGTTGATCCAGTCATTTGGTAGTTATGAGTAAATTGCAACAGTTATGCTTAAATAAGTTTTATACAATGTGAGCCTAAAAATTCAAAATAAATGATGTATAAACAATGTTTGTTATGTTGATAAGTTTACTGTGTAGATGTTTAGTCTCTCAAGCAAAGTAATGTAATTTACTCTACATCTCACTTACTTCATATATGGCTTACTTCACGTGTGACTAAATCCACATGTAAATTATTCCACATGTAACTTACTCTAACTAGCCCAAACTAGCTTGTTCACAGCGTTTAAAGTTTACAACTTTTTATTAACGTATATTCAGAGCTGTCTTTTATTCCTAATTTAGTGATTAAAATATTCTTGACGTTAGTGTACAGATGAATTTTTTTTTTATTTAAAATACGATACACAGCTTAACATAAAAACCCCTTAAACAAGGGCTGATATACATTTAATATAAACACATTTTGAAACACAATCCCTCAGAAAGTACAATAGCAAATAAACACAATATTAACAGACACAAAGAGGTTACACAAATATACTAGAAAATATCGCTTGTGACAAAACATAAAATTAAGAAAGATGGGTAATCTTAATCCTATTTACACAAGAATGTACAGATGAATTGCGGCCTTAGTGACCCACGTGCCGTCGATACTTGAACAATATAATTTTGAAGAGCTTCCAAAAGTCCGATTTTGAAACTGATGAATAGATCGCCTAAAGAAAATTCAACAGATTATATGAAAGCTACAACATATCATCCCGTAGATATATACAATAATACATCTACAAATCAAATTCAAAATCATCATATAAAAAATTTGAGACCATGCAAAAAAAAAAAAGTAATTAAAAACCAACTAAACTGTCACATAATTTACTATCTAAACGCATTATGCTGTACCATTTTCACCTGAGAGTATCTAGCACGTCATGGGGTGATATATAATGTGTGCACTCTGACCACTGAGTCCAGCACAGGTACGTCCCTGCTGCCGTGGCCAGCCGTGGGGCAACGGCTACCCCACTTTCACACGTGTCCTTATATGCCACCATTTTGCCGCGCCCCCGCCATAGGGCCGGCACCAATGAACGATCGTCTTGCGACAAACCATTTTTTATTAAACAAAACTGGTTACATCAGCAGTGTGTCGCTACCCTACTCTACTTGATAATTAGTGGGGAAAACTTTTGCTGTAATATTCCCTCACATAGGGTGTTTTTTTTTTCCATCATGCGATGAAAGCTGTCAGCCTGAGCTGAAAGACTTCAGCAGGGCAAAGAAGATACCGTCAAGCATTCCTCTAAGGATTCGGCAGCTATGGCACCTTCAAAGGCTTCGCTCAATAGATGATTTTCCTTAAATGAACCAACAACGAATGACAGTGCATGAAGTATGGTGTTGGAAGTTCATTTTTACCTATACTGAATAAACAGAATGAACGCGGACTCGAACCTGGCACGCAGGAAGTCTAAAGCGACACAATGTGCCACGTTGAACCTGCTGCAAGTCGGGACCATGGTTTGAGTCCCCGTTCCTCTTCTTTATTCACTGACAGCTGTTCATTACGATTTATTTTGAGTTTGTATCTAAAAATATATACAGTACTATTTTCTGCGAATGTGTATATGCACCTTCAGCTCCTACTTTGAAGTGGCAAAGCAAAAAAAAATAATTACATGGGTCACAATGGATTTTACCCGAGACGACTGGATGTATTTACATTTTATCGCATCGAGGTCGTTAGGTCCTTTCATAAATTACAATCTCGTCATGTGAGTCTTAGTCCTGTGATGACCCGCTCACTAATGCATTAGATTATTATTATTGCTACTACTACTGTTACTTGTAGTATATTCGTAGGGACATGCTAAATCCAGAGGGGTTATTCTATGCCTGGAGAATGGGAGGCAAGAGATTTGATCCATAGAAAGAGAGACCAACCAGCTCTAATTTCCTGGATCAAGAATCCTTCGCCAGTATCAAGGTATCCCTTCCCCTTGAAGGGCACTGAACTAGAGTATCTTGGACAAAATGTCGTGGTTAGTGAGGCAAACCATTGACAAGAAAAGGCCACCCTGTGGTCTTTAGGAGAAATCTTTCGAACAGTTATGGATTATTTGACCCTGTCAATGTGGTGAGACTGTCTGCAAGTTCCGACTCAAACCAAACACGGATTTATTATTATTATTATTATTATTATTATTATTATTATTATTATATTCACGAGGGGGCGCTAAACCAGCGGGAACCAAACAAGTGTCTAAACTTTATTTATAAGGAAGAGTAACCTTCAATTTCTTGGGCTAAAAATCCTTCAGTTGCATCAATACACCCCTTCCCCTCGAAAGAATATAAATCGATACACCTGTCAGTATATAGCCTATTGTGGAATGACAATATGCAGGTGTATAATGCGTAGGACTTAAGTCATGAGTTGGGATGCAAGTGAGCGCTAGGTTTATGGTCATAAAGCTCCTTGGGGAATGGGAGGCATTCCGATCCGATCCAAGGAAAGGGAAAACAGTTCCAATTCCTTAAATCTAGAGCCCCTCACCGGCATCAAGACACGGAGGTATTGGTAAGAGGCGGTTTATTCCTGTTCGACCTTCTGAACGTGAAGTGTAAGGTCTGGGTCTCTTCCTGTGATCATCATTACCTTTGACTTCTCTGTATGACCTTTAGTCCAAGCTCCCAGAAAGCAGTGGATACGAGAGTTTAGGCTTGCTGCCTCTGCCAGAGATAACTAGGACAAGGTTATCGGCATAACTAAATCTAACTTTGTTACATTTAAGTCCTATCGACTAGCACTAGGATTATGAAAATTTAGACACATGTGCAACATCTGGGTATCTTGATTGTAGACGTTTCGCCATCCAGTGGCTTTATCAATACAGATTCTAGGACATAATTAGAAGACAGTAGAATTATATACAAAAGATGAGGTAATCAGTCCCTCAACCTTGGAGTTAGTGTTCACAGCACCGTGGTGGAGCAAAGGCAAGAAGACTGGCGGTTATATAGGCGTCAGTGGATAAGGACGTGTAGCAGACGAGGGCATAGTCACTGGTAGGCGGGATTCCCCAGTGGAAGTAGGTCCTACCCAAAGGGATGGGTTAGTTGTAGCAGCCGTGAAGTAGGTCTTATAGATGTCCTCTGAACCAAGATTCCATGATGTTGCAGTGTCTGACAAGTTGTACAAGAAAAGTATGAATACCTCGGTATTTTATACGGGATTAAAGTAAACTAGTTACTCTGTATATACAGTATACACTGAGATACACGTCTCAGTGTGTATATCTTGGATGTACACTAACGTTGAGTCATGTTCTAGTCTTATACAATACAGATTTACCAGTAGGTCAAGAGCGGAAGTTTCCAGTTTTCCTGGTCTCTAATGTTCAGTGTCGCTGCTTAAATCACGGGTTTCCTGGTGTTCGATGAAGCTGCTTCTCCTATAGTAAGTGATAATGAGTATCACTACACTATCATTATGTTACATCCGCGATAGGAGTCATGGTGGAACAATTAAAATGACCAAGATTTTTCTGATCAGAATTATCCATGTAAATACAAAATTAGCCCAAATTCTTAGAGCAAAACAAATACAAACATCACAGACAAGCACAGAGCAATGTTTTTTTTTTAACCTGGGGTGTATACATGACATCCCATGGAGTGCGAATGATGACGGCTGGGTCAATTACGAAATTCGTGAAATTAGATTTGTGTGTGTCCTAAGTCATTTTTGACAAGGGATGTGAGAAAATATTCTGAGAACCACAAGGCTGTGGCCTCCCCTTCCCCCCCCCCCAAAAAAAAAAAAAAAAAAGATAAGACTCACTGGAACTGGCGTAAAAGGATCCCTGAAGATTCACTCACTCCCGCCAAGGAAAAATAACTGAAATGAATAAAATTTTTATATGCAAATTTTAAATTTGGCACCAAAATTAACCTAGCATTCTAACCTTGTTAAAATTTAAGTAATATAAAATCGCTTCTAGTCACTTGTCATTACATATTCTGTTCATTTATGTGCCCCTTTATCTCTTATTGGAAACTTCTCTATTGACTATGTCTGTAAACACAAAGGCTACTTAACCACTAGCCTGCATAGTCCAGGGCAAGAATATATACACTAATAAGTATCTCTCAGTGTATATACGCTCAATTTACTTTAATAAGTTAATTTCTACGCGATGATTGAGGCACAGATTCAGTTATAAGGAACCTTTATGGGCAACGTTTCATTTACAGTGGGCTTTATAAAGTCACTCCCCTCAAGGAAGGTTCCTTGATGTTGGTGAGGGGCTCTTGATTTAGGGAATTGGATCTGTGCTCCAGTTCCCCAAATTAAGCCTGAATGCCTTCCACATCCCCCCCCCCAGGCGCTGTATAATCCTCCGGGTTTAGCGGTTCCCCCTTGATTATAATAATAATAATAATATAAAGTCACTCAGTTAAACGTGTGAGTTTATAGAGCTCACTATTTTAGCGAAACGTCGTTAATGAAGGTTAAAGAGTCCACAGCACTGAATTTGTGCTTTCCCATTATGATAGCTCGCTCATACCATTACATACCTCATACCTATTTTAAAAATCAACCAGAGTCCTCGTAAACTTTACTCCATGTGTCCGTCTCCACATGTTGTTATTGACGTAATCCACTCTGCTTTTGACGTCAGCAGAACAAAACGATTGGTAAGTATCCCAAGCACAACTCGTATATAGTTAAAATATTATCTTGTCAGATGATACAACTCAAATACTTCATCACGCAAAATTAGCTTGTTTGTTAGGTATAATGATTATTGACTGCACGCGAGTCATTAATCTACATATAATCTTTACAAAACTAATTGTGAATAATTAAACCTCTAATTGGGATCAAATTTCCATTGTATATATACAGATATACGCTTCTCTGTTTCACCTTGAACTTGTATCCCCAGCTGATGTAGTTATATCCAACTGTAACCTTCGTAAGCAGAATAATTCTCTACGTTGCTACACTATAAACATGGCTGTGAAATAAATGAATATAGGCATCAAGGCCTTTGGAAATCTTCAATATTCTGCAAGCAAAGCCATTTCCAAAATATCAAAGCCAAGTATTAAACTCTTATCTACTGTAAATAGTTCAATACCACTAATTTGCCTAGCTAAAATAACATCCCAATTCCTGGACCTATTATGTGCCTATGTAAGTTATCTACTACGGCCCACTGGATTGAGTACTGAATGCATGATACCTATCGAATCAGTCATTATGAATCATATGTATAATTCTGCCAGACAAACAAGCTGCTCTCTCACAGAACAATGTATAAAATATAACGTATAATCTTTACAACTTAACTGATAAAGTACTGTACATACTACACCAGTAATAAATCGAAGCAAAACCTGAACAGTATCAACATGTCCTTGCCTATTCAATGCGCATTTATTGCGTCGTAAATATATTAGCTACATTACATATGCAGAGAGATCATAAAAAACCTAAAAACTTAAACCTATGACATTATCATACTGATCATGCGAAGTAGTGCAACATAATGGTCATGCTAAATGAGACCAGATCAAACTGAGTTAGGCCTAATTAGGTTAAATAGGGTCAAATATTTTGTACCTTCAAACAGATCAGTCTCTCCAATTTTAAACAATACAGAAAATGGGAATATATAACGTGCAGGTCTCTGGGTTCTTGATACCGTAGAATTTTGGTGGTATAAATTATTTTGCTACTGTGTGCTATTATTTATCATTATTATGGGCAGGCGCTAAACCTGTAGGGTTCATATACCGCCTCAGCTCACACAGATCCGTGGTTCAATCCCCGGTACGGGTGGAAACATTAGGACGTGTTTCCTAAAGACACCTGCTGTCCATATTCACCTAGCACTAAAATAGGTACCTGAGTGTTAGTCGATTGGTGTGGGTCGCATCCTGGGGACAAACGTGATTTAATCTGCTCGAAATACTCTGCATAACAAGGGGCTTTCTATACAGTAGTATGTCACTGATGTCAGCTAGGCCTGTATACTTTATAAATGTACTTGTAGTAAATAAAGATTATTATTTAGAATAAAGGAACGTCCCTTGAGAGGGGTATAATTTATACAGTATGTTGTAGGCTTATTGATGGAGTTTAAAGCCTAACGACCACGCGAGGGTCATTAAGGCTACATGTAAATGTTCACGAAGAGTCAATATTTTAATCCCTTAAAAATAGATTACAATAACCTCTGTGTATATACACCGAATATATGTGAATGAAGGAGCGCTAAATCCTTAGGGTCAGTCATCGCCTGGTTTAGTTTAATATGTTTATTATGCACCCCATACCCATCCTGTGGGCGGTAGTCAAAAGATTACAGAGGTACATAATGGGTCCAGGGACTGGGCCTCAAAGTTTTGATAGCTGAGCAAGTTACAGAGGTAATGAATTCACAATTTACAAAGGTAATGAACTCACAATTTACAAAGGTAATGAACTCCAGGTAGGTCTAGTCACAATCATGACAAGTTACAAAGGTATTTACAGATTACAGAGGTACGTAATGGGTCCAGGGACTGGGCCCCAAAGTTTTGATGGCTGAACTAGGTACAAGGTAATGAACTCACAAGTTACAAAGGTAATGAATACTGTAAGAATGGTTAATTACGTTTATACATGGCTACAATCATGAACAAATTTTGGAGTAATGAGCAATTCACACTTCCACACCCGGTCACAACTGTAGTGAGTTATTGGTGCAAATATTGATTGTTGAGTCACACACACACACACACACACATTGAGGACATCACTTACGAGAGGCCCCTTGGAGCTAGCGATCATGTGGTTCTGAGTTTTGACTATATAGTAGAGTTACAAGTGGAGAAGGTAACAGGAACTGAAGGGGACAGGCCAAACTATAAAAGGGGGGACTACACAGGTATGAGAAACTTCCTGCAGGAGGTTCAGTGGGACAGAGAAATGGTAGGAAAATCGGTAAACGAGATGATGGAATATGTGGCAACAAAGTGCAAGGATGCAGAGGAAAGTTTTGTTCCCAAGGGAAACAGAAATAATAGGAAAACCAAAACGAGTCCTTGGTTTACCCGAAGGTGTAGGGAGGCAAAAACTAAGTGCAACAGAGAATGGAAAAGGTACAGGAGGCATAGGACCCAGGAAAACAAGGAGATTAGTAGAAGAGCCAGAAACGAGTATGCACAGATAAGGAGGGAGGCCCAGCGACAGTATGAAAACGACATAGCATCGAAAGTCAAATCTGACCCGAAACTGCTGTATAGCCACATTAGGAGGAAGACAACAGTCAAGGACCAGGTGATAAGGCTAAGGAAAGAAGGTGGAGAACTCACAAGAAACGATCAAGAGGTATGTGAGGAGATCAACACGAGATTTAAGGAAGTATTTACAGTAGAGACAGGAAGGACTCTGGGGGGACAGACCAGATGGGGACACCAGCAAGGAATACACCAACAAGTGTTGGACGACATACATACAGATGAGGAGGAGGTGAAGAAACTGCTAAGGGACATCGATACCTCAAAGGCAATGGGACCGGACAACATCTCCCCGTGGGTCCTTAGAGAGGGAGCAGATATGTTGTGCGTGCCACTTACCACAATCTTCAACATCCCTGGAAACTGGGCAACTACCTGAGGTATGGAAGACGGCAAATGTAGTTCCCATTTTTAAAAAAGGAGACAGAAAAGAGGCACTAAACTATAGACCTGTGTCATTGACGTGTATAGTATGCAAAATTATGGAGAAGATTATCAGGAGGAGAGTGGTGGAGCACCTGGAACGGAACAGGAGTATAAATGCCAACCAGCACGGATTCACGGAAGGCAAATCCTGTGTCACAAACCTTCTGGAGTTTTATGATAAAATAACAGAAGTAAGACAAGAGAGAGAGGGGTGGGTTGATTGCATCTTCTTGGACTGCAAGAAGGCCTTTGACACGGTTCCTCACAAGAGATTAGTGCAGAAGCTAGAGCATCAGGCGCATATAACAGGAAGGGCACTGCAATGGATCAGAGAATACCTGACAGGGAGGCAACGAGTCATGGTACGTAATGATGTATCACAGTGGGCACCTGTGACGAGCGGGGTCCCACAGGGGTCGGTCCTAGGACCAGTGCTATTTTTGGTATATGTGAACGACATGACGGAAGGGTTAGACTCAGAAGTGTCCCTGTTTGCAGATGATGTGAAGTTAATGAGGAGAATTAAATCTGATGAGGACCAGGCAGGACTTCAAAGAGACCTGGACAGACTGGACACCTGGTCCAGCAAATGGCTTCTCGAATTTAATCCTGCCAAATGCAAAGTCATGAAGATAGGGGAAGGGCACAGAAGACCACAGACAGAGTATAGGCTAGGTGGCCAAAGACTGCAAACCTCACTCAAGGAGAAAGATCTTGGGGTGAGTATAACACCGAGCATGTCTCCGGAAGCACACATCAATCAGATAACTGCTGCAGCATATGGGCGCCTGGCAAACCTGAGAACAGCATTCCGATACCTTAGTAAGGAATCATTCAAGACACTGTACACCGTGTATGTCAGGCCCATACTGGAGTATGCAGCACCTGTTTGGAACCCGCACTTGATAAAGCACGTCAAGAAACTAGAGAAAGTACAAAGGTTTGCGACGAGGTTAGTTCCAGAGCTAAGGGGAATGTCCTATGAAGAAAGATTAAGGGAAATCGGCCTGACGACACTGGAGGACAGGAGGGTCAGGGGAGACATGATAACGACATATAAAATACTGCGTGGAATAGACAAGGTGGACAAAGACAGGATGTTCCAGGGAGGGGACACAGAAACAAGAGGCCACAATTGGAAGTTGAAGACACAAATGAGTCAGAGAGATAGTAGGGCTCTGGTGGCCTGGTGGTTAACGCTCTCGCTTCACACGGTGAGGGCCTGGGTTCGATTCCCAGCCAGAGTAGAAACATTGGACGTGTTTCTTTCCACCTGTTGTCTATGTTCCCCATCAGTAAAATGGGTACCTGGGTGTTAGTCGACTGGTGTGGGTCGCATCCTGGGACACTGACCTAAGGAGGCCTGGTCACAGACCGGGCCGCGGGGGCGTTGACCCCCGGAACTCTCTCCAGATCTCTCCAGAAGTATTTCTTCAGTCATAGAGTTGTAAGGCCGTGGAATAGCCTAGAAAATGACGTAGTGGAGGCAGGAACCATACACAGTTTTAAGACGAGGTTTGATAAAGCTCATGGAGCGGGGAGAGAGAGGGCCTAGTAGCAACCGGTGAAGAGGCGGGGCCAGGAGCTAGGACTCGACCCCTGCAATCACAAATAGGTGAGTACACACACACACACACACAAGAGATTGGTGCAAAAACTGGAGGACCAAGCAAGGATAACAGGGAAGGCACTACAATGGATCAGGGAATATTTGTCAGGAAGACAGCAGCGAGTCATGGTACGTGGCGAGGTGTCAGAGTGGGCACCTGTGACCAGCGGGGTCCCGCAGGGGTCAGTCCTAGGACCAGTGCTGTTTCTGGTATTTGTGAACGACATGACGGAAGGAATAGACTCTGAGGTGTCCCTGTTTGCAGATGACGTGAAGTTGATGAGAAGAATTCACTCGATCGAAGACCAGGCAGAACTACAAAGGGATCTGGACAGGCTGCAGACCTGGTCCAGCAATTGGCTCCTGGAGTTCAATCCCACCAAGTGCAAAGTCATGAAGATTGGGGAAGGGCAAAGAAGGCCGCAGACGGAGTACAGTCTAGGGGGGTCAGAGACTACAAACCTCACTCAAGGAAAAAGATCTTGGGGTGAGTATAACACCAGGCACATCTCCTGAAGCGCACATCAACCAAATAACTGCTGCAGCATATGGGCGCCTAGCAAACCTCAGAACAGCATTCCGACATCTTAATAAGGAATCATTCAGGACCCTGTACACCGTGTACGTTAGGCCCATATTGGAGTATGCGGCACCAGTTTGGAACCCACACCTAGCCAAGCACGTGAAGAAACTAGAGAAAGTGCAAAGGTTTGCAACAAGACTAGTCCCAGAGCTAAGAGGTATGTCCTACGAGGAGAGGTTAAGGGAAATCAACCTGACGACACTGGAGGACAGGAGAGATAGGGGGGACATGATAACGACATACAAAATACTGAGAGGAATTGACAAGGTGGACAAAGACAGGATGTTCCACAGATTGGACACAGTAACAAGGGGACACAGTTGGAAGCTGAAGACACAGATGAATCACAGGGATGTTAGGAAGTATTTCTTCAGCCACAGAGTAGTCAGTAAGTGGAATAGTTTGGGAAGCGATGTAGTGGAGGCAGGATCCATACATAGCTTTAAGCAGAGGTATGATAAAGCTCACGGCTCAGGGAGAGTGACCTAGTAGCGATCAGTGAAGAGGCGGGGCCAGGAGCTCGGACTCGACCACCGCAACCTCAACTAGGTGAGTACACATATACAAATTCATACACACACACACACACAAACACACACACACACACACACACACACACACATAAACACACACACACACACACACACACACACACTCATACACACACACACACATACACACACACACACTCATACACATACACACAAACTCACACACAAACACACACACACACACACACACACACACACACACACACACACAGGAGCTTGGACTCGACCCCTGCAATCTCAACTAGGTGAGTGCACACCTCAAAGGCAATGGGGCCAGATAACATCTCCCCATGGGTATTGAGAGAGGGAGCAGAGGCGCTATGTGTACCCTTAACAACAATATTCAATACATCTATCGAAACAGGGAGATTGCCTGAGGCATGGAAGACAGCAAATGTAGTCCCAATCTTTAAAAAAGGAGACAGACATGAAGCATTAAACTACAGACCAGTGTCACTGACATGTATAGTATGCAAAATCATGGAGAAGATTATCAGGAGAAGAGTGGTGGAACACCTAGAAAGGAATGATCTCATCAACAGCAGCCAACATGGTTTCAGGGACGGGAAATCCTGTCACAAACCTACTGGAGTTCTATGACATGGTGACAGCAGTAAGACAAGAGAGAGAGGGGTGGGTGGATTGCATTTTCTTTGACTGCAAGAAGGCGTTTGACACAGTTCCACACAAGAGATTGGTGCAAAAACTGGAGGACCAAGCAGGGATAACAGGGAAGGCACTACAATGGATCAGGGAATACTTGTCAGGAAGACAGCAGCGAGTCATGGTACGTGGCGAGGTGTCAGAGTGGGCACCTGTGACCAGCAGGGTCCCACAGGGGTCAGTCCTAGGACCAGTGCTGTTTCTGGTATTTGTGAACGACATGGCTGTATAGTCCTTGTGGCTTAGCGCTTCTTTTTGATTATAATAATAATAATGTGAACGACATGACGGAAGGAATAGACTCTGAGGTGTCCCTGTTTGCAGATGACGTGAAGTTGATGAGAAGAATTCACTCGATCGAAGACCAGGCAGAACTACAAAGGGATCTGGACAGGCTGCAGACCTGGTCCAGCAATTGGCTCCTGGAGTTCAATCCCACCAAGTGCAAAGTCATGAAGATTGGGGAAGGGCAAAGAAGACCGCAGACGGAGTACAGTCTAGGGGGCCAGAGACTACAAACCTCACTCAAGGAAAAAGATCTTGGGGTGAGTATAACACCAGGCACATCTCCTGAAGCGCACATCAACCAAATAACTGCTGCAGCATATGGGCGCCTAGCAAACCTCAGAACAGCATTCCGACATCTTAGTAAGGAATCATTCAGGACCCTGTACACCGTGTACGTTAGGCCCATATTGGAGTATGCGGCACCAGTTTGGAACCAACACCTAGCCAAGCACGTAAAGAAACTAGAGAAAGTGCAAAGGTTTGCAACAAGACTAGTCCCAGAGCTAAGAGGTATGTCCTACGAGGAGAGGTTAAGGGAAATCAACCTGACGACACTGGAGGACAGGAGAGATAGGGGGGACATGATAACGACATACAAAATACTGAGAGGAATTGACAAGGTGGACAAAGACAGGATGTTCCACAGATTGGACACAGTAACAAGGGGACACAGTTGGAAGCTGAAGACACAGATGAATCACAGGGATGTTAGGAAGTATTTCTTCAGCCACAGAGTAGTCAGTAAGTGGAATAGTTTGGGAAGCGATGTAGTGGAGGCAGGATCCATACATAGCTTTAAGCAGAGGTATGATAAAGCTCACGGTTCAGAGAGAGTGACCTAGTAGCGATCAGTGAAGAGGCGGGGCCAGGAGCTCGGACTCGACCCCCGCAACCTCAACTAGGTGAGTACAACTAGGTGAGTACACACACACACACACACATGGTAATGCTTTATTTACAGCTAGCAAAGTCAGGGTATTTCTCCAGAATGGTCTGTAATATACCACTGTGGATAAAATACTTAGCCATTTCTTGAACACTTCTGAGTGAGTTGTTTCTAAATTCATTAATTTTATCACACTCCAGTACATAATGACGCAGGGTGTGACAATAGTCCATCTGGCAAAGTTTACATTTCGTTTGGTCTACATCTGGTGGTGGTGATTTAACCTGCCAAAGATACTTGTAACCCAGCCGGAGCCGGGCGGTAGTGATATCCAAGAGTCTGCTTATTTTGTTGGATGCACCATAGACATGTGGCTCCTCCTGCATGATAGAATGATGATAGATGGACTCACTGGTGTCAATCTCCCTGAGCCTTAAGTCCATAAAATTCAGTTGAAGTTCTTTTCGTATTATTGTTCTCAAACTACTACCTGACAAGCCAAGATTGTAATCTACTCCCTCTTTGAAAGCATACAGCTTAGCCAATTTATCAATTCTATCATGCATCTGAAGACCAATGTGAGATGGAATCCACAGCATGTGCACTCTGACTCCACTGTCCACAATCCTACCATACCTGTGTCTGGCTTCTGACACAAGCATGCCACAATTTATGCTTAATGAGTTTAGAGCATTTATGGATGACAGAGAATCAGTTTCGCTTGCCTAATTCTTGGGCACGACCTACTTCAACATTGAACAAATGTTACACCACCTACGACTGCTACACCTCTCCTGCCAACGGTTTATAAGCTCCTTCTCAGCACGTATGCCGTATTCTATTCAAGATTGATGGACTGACCACATCGTCTCAAGGTTGAGGGACTGATTACCTCATTCTCCTCCTGTTCTTCAAGATTCTCCTCTGTATGGACTGATGAAGCCACTGTGTGGCGAAACGTTTCCTCAATAAAGATACCCAAGAGTTGCACATGTGTCTAATTTATCAACATGTCGGTTCTCTGAACCATTCATCTACAAAAAAATGTGTGAATGTATGATAGGTGACACCACCACTCACATTCCCTCCTCCACTAACATTACACGCAACACTGTAACTGTCATCACCAACACCACTACCAACATTGTGTTCATTACATTTATCAACAGTATTGTATACAACATTGTCTATGTGGTTAACCTCATCACACTCTGCACCACCACTTATATTACGCTCATCACTATTACTAACATTATGACTAACACTTATATTACGACTAACATTATAGACACAACTGCCCTCATCACACTCTTCACCACCACTTATATTACGCTCATCACTATTACTAATATTATAGACACCACCGCTCTCATCACACTCTTCACCACCACTTATATTACGCTCATCACTATGACTAACATTATAGACACCACTGCTCTCATCACACTCTTCACCACCACTTATATTACGGTCATCACTATTACTAATATCATTGACACCATAGCCTTCATTATGATGCTCACTATAGTTACCAACACAAGTATTATATTCGTCATTACTGTAATTAAGAACATCACCACCACCTTGTTGAGCAGCCTTACACTTGCTTTCACAAATTGTGACAATCTTGTTATTGGTACACTCTACACATCTTTCCTTGTGTTGTTCAAGTTGTTGTTTCAGGAGAAATTGTTGTGTTTCCAGTACTTTTATGCGCGACATCAGGTTGTATACCACAGGAGCAAGACTTGGAACATCTGGAGACGAGACGTGAAGTCCCGGTCAGCTGAGCTCGTTGGCTGACTGTCAGCTGACTCAGCTAGGCTGGTATTGACAGCCGACGTGATGGAGGTCTGTTGACGTGCTCCCCAGGTGAGGTGCTCAACCCCACTGTCTGAGGGCAGGCATGAGCCAGTATTCAGACCCGAAGTACCTGGTAGTCCTGGGGGGTCATTATGAGGGGGACAGGGTGAAGTGCGGTTGGCTGAGATGGGATCAGCCCTCACACTGCAGTCAGCATGAGCTGCTGTGACTCCTGAGGTCATACAATTGATACATTGTTTAGCAACAATCTGTTGCTGTTTGATCATATCATAACACCGTTCAGAAGGATGAGAATTGGCACACACTGCACACCAGTGTGACTTAGATGGGCATTTCCTGGCGATGTGGCCCCAGCGTTGACACTTATAACATCGACGTTGAGGAGGTCTGTACAATGCAATGTAATAGCGTCTGTTGAGGGCTGCGCGGGAGTGAATATAGCGTGGCAGAGTCCCCTGGCCAGTCCACTCAGCTAATATCAGACCGTTGGAAAGTCAACGAGGGCTTGCAACTTGCTCTGACGCCAGATATTGAGGATTCAAGTGCTTGTTGACGTTGTAGATGCCTGGGAGAATGAAGCAAACAATATTTGATTTAGAAAAGAGAAAGGCACGTCCAGTTCCATGGATCAAAAGCCCCTCGCCGGCTTCCAGGAACGTCCCTTGAGGGGGCTCAGTGTACACATCTTACATAAAATATTCTAACCTCAGTGAGCAGCGATGTTGCTTGTCACCCGCAGTCTCTCATGTGGGCCCTGGACAGGACCTCAACCCCGCCGCTGAGACACTTTCATGAATCTCTAAGTAAACTCCAGGTAATATATCAAACACACACACTCTCGTACACAAATAAAGTTACTTATCGTCTTCTATTTCCAGAGAGACGTAATAATGGTGTGGACGTGCGGCCGCCACCACCTGCTGTCTCTTCCTCACTGATCTCACCATCAACTATCATTATATAACACTTTTCTGAAGAAGAATTTTGTGTTGTAATTAAAAATTAACGCTTATGCTGTAGTTTATTTACTATTCACAATTTACGTAAAAGTCAGTACCTGACCAACCGGGCTGTGGTTCGTACGTCAGCTTGCGTGCGGCCAGCAATAACAGCCTGGTTGATCAGACCCTGATCCACCATGAGGCCTGGTCTCAGACCGGGCCGCGGGGGCGTTGACCCCCGAAATCCTCTCCAGGTAAACTTTTAAACATCCTGTATACTTAAAATATGCATAAGTACTCTTAATTCAAGGAATTCGAGCTGCTCCTCTTCCTTATATACGTACCATTCTCCAGATGCCGTATGACCCCTATTGATTTAGCGCTTCCCCATTACTATAATAATAATAATAATAAAAATAATAATAATAATAATAATAATAAAAATAATAATAATAATAGTAATAATAATAATAATGAATATTATTACATTCGCGAATGTGTGAAATTAGTTTTATATTTCAGATACATAATTTATTCCAGGGTTTAAGAGTTACATGTTACTTTTCAGGAAACAGCTTCGGGTTGTTTTTAGTTATAATTGACGTGAATTTTTTTAATACAGCTATGTACTTAAAAATGCGTTTTAGAATGTAATTTCTCGAGTCAGCAAATTTTGTCTTTTCACTAATGTAATATTAGAAACAAAAACTTATACATGTATATTATTTTATTTTTTGGACATCATTACTTTACCTAGAAATAAAATTACATATTTATTTTTAATGAAAAAATTATTTGTGTTAAGTATCCCCTATTTACATACACAAACGGCCATTATTATTATATCCAAGGGGAAGCGCTAAGCCCGTACGGGGGCCATATAGGCCCCTGGGTGAATGAGAGGCATTCAGGTTCGATCCAAGGGAAGGTCCGAAACCCTGGCCTAAGACCCCCTCACCAGCGTCTGGGAACCTCCCTTGAGAAGCATCCATCAACAGTACACACCTGTGTCCATATAATTAAGATGATTATTATAGTCACTGGGAGAGCGTTAAGCCAGTAAGGGTTATACAGTACCTGGGTGAATGAAGGGCATTTAGGTCCAAACTAAGAAACTCCCTCAAGGGAAATATAATTAAGAATTTTGTAATGTAGTCTAGCCAGAATTGCCAGTCGAAATATTAGAGCACTTCATCACTGAATATAAATTTGCATATGTTGTATTCACATTAGATTTACAATATATAAGTCATATTGATTGCACAGAATTGCAAAATGAGATTATTATAATCATGGGGAAGCGCTAAACCCGAAGGATTATACAGCGCCTGGGAGGGGATTGAAGGTATTCAATCTCAATTCAGGCCCCTCAAGGAAGGCTCCTTGACGCTGGTGAGGGGCTCTTGATCATCTGTGCTCCTCTGAATTAAGCCTGAATGCCTTCCATCCCCCCATAGGCGCTGTATAATCCTACTGGTTTAGTGCTTCCCCCTTGATTATAATAATAATAATCAATCTCAATTCAGGGAACCAGAGCACAGATCAAATTCTCTTGATCAAGAGCTCCTCACCAGCGTCCAGGAACCTCCCTTGAGGGGTCCAAAATGAGAAATAACCAACTCACACGTATGTACACTTTTTTTAGTTTACAGTGGGTAGGGGATGTGTAGATCAAGTGTTTACATTGAAGCATATATGTGAACAGTATTTAGATAAACGTAGGGAAGTTTTTATTGCATTTGTGGATTTAGAAAAGGCATATGATAGAGTGGATAGAAGAGCAATGTGGCAGATGTTGAAAGTGTATGGAATAGGTGGTAAGTTACTAAATGCTGTAAAGAGTTTTTATGAGGATAGTGAGGCTCAGGTTAGGGTGTGTAGAAGAGAGAGAGAATACTTCCCGGTAAAAGTAGGTCTTAGACAGGGATGTGTAATGTCACCATGGTTGTTTAATAGATTTATAGATGGGGTTGTAAAAGAAGTAAATGCTAGGGTGTTTGGGAGAGGGGTGGGATTAAATTATGGGGAATCAAATACAAAATGGGAACTGACACAGTTACTTTTTACTGATGATACTGTGCTTATGGGAGATTCTAAAGAAAAATTGCAAAAGTTAGTGGACGAGTTTGGGAGTGTGTGTAAAGGTAGAAAGTTTAAAGTAAACATAGATAAGAGTAAGGTGATGAGGGTATCAAATGATTTAGATAAAGAAAAATTGGATATCAAATTGGAGAGGAGGAGTGTGGAAGTGAATGTTTTCAGATATTTGGGAGTTGACGTGTCAGCGGATAGATTTATGAAGGATGAGGGTAATCATAGAATTGATGAAGGAAAAAAGGTGAGTGGTGCGTTGAGGTATATGTGGAAACCAAAAACGTTATCTATGAAGGCGAAGAAGGGAATGTATGAAAGAATAGGGGTACCAACACTCTTATATGGGTGTGAAGCTTGGGTTGTAAATGGAGGCAGCGGAGATTTCCTGTCTAAGGGCAATGTGTGGTGTAAATATTATGCAGAAAATTCGGAGTGTGGAAATTAGGAGAGGGTGTGGAGTTAATAAAAATATTAGTCAGAGGGCTGAAGAGGGGTTGTTGAGGTGGTTTGGTCATTTAGAGAGAATGGATCAAAGTAGAATGACATGGAGAGCGTATAAATCTGTAGGGAAAGGAAGGCGGGGTAGAGGTCGTTCTCGAAAAGGTTGGAGGGAAGGAGTAAAGGAGGTTTTGTGGGCGAGGAGCTTGGACTTCCAGCAAGCGTGCGTGAGCGTGTTAGATAGGAATGAATGGAGACGAATGGTGTTTGGGACCTGACGAGCCGTTGGAGTGTGAGCAGGGTAATATTTAGTGAAGGGATTCAGGGAAACCGATTATTTTTATATAGCCGGACTTGAGTCCTGGAAATGGGAAGTACAATGCCTGCACTTTAAAGGAGGGGTTTGGGATATTGGCAGTTTGGAGGGATATGTTGTGTATCTTTATACGTATATACTTCTAAACTGTTGTATTCTGAGCACCTCTGCAAAAACTGATTATGTGTGAGTGAGGCGAAAGTGTTGAATGATGATGAAAGTATTTTCTTTTTGGGGATTTTCTTTCTGTTTTGGTCACCCTGCCTCGGTGGGAGACGGCCGACTTGTTGAAAAAAAAATCCACACTTTCAAAATCAAATTTCCATAATCAATAAAATCTGTTCAATAATTATCACAGTGAACACTAAAACAGTTGCTACTGTTGGCAGACTGGGTAGCCGTTGTAATACAACGTCAGAGAACATAACCTGACAAGCCTAACAAATACATACTGGTATTCTGAACATGGCTAAAAAGAACTGCTAAATAAACGCATGGCTTTTTTTTTTTTTCAAATAATTATTAGCACGGAGAGCGCTAAACCCGTAGGGATTATACCGAGTACAAATCCAATTCCCCAGATCAAGAGCCCCTCACCAGCATTAAGGAACCTTGATTATTATAATCATGGGGGAGGGCTAAACCCGCAGGATTGTATAGCGTATATAGGAGGATGGAAGGTATTCAGGCTTAATTCAGGGAATTGGAGCACAGATCCAATTCCCTAGATCAAGAGCCCCTCACCAGCGTCAAGGAACCTTCCTTGAGAGGAAGGAACCTTGAAGGGTTATTTTTTACAAAGAAAATGGTTTAGGATGCGACTTTTCATGTTCATACATATATTGGAAGAAATGGAATGGTAGAGGTCAAACTGCCACCTGCAGTTACTGTAATCTGCTCATCTTCTTATACTTCTGTTATACTTTCTGTCGGCAAAAACATAAAGAATTATGAGTTTAAATTATGATTATAATCACGGAGAAGCTAAATCCGTAGGATTATACAGCGATCATTGTTTAGAAAATAAATTCAGTATAGCCAAATTTTTTTTTCACTAAGTAAATAAGACTGAGTTTAATATTTGAGAGTAATTAAGAGGTCTCTTGTAATGTCATCATCCAGAGGTGGACAACACTTCATAACTAAAATGTAAACATGTCAGATGCAACGGATCGTCTACTTAACACAGGTGTCACCTCAACGGATCGTCTAATTAACACAGGTGTCACCTCAACGGATCGTCTACTTAACACAGGTGTCACCTCAACGGATCGTCTACTTAACACAGGCGTCACCTCAACGGATCGTCTACTTAACACAGCCGTCACCTCAACGGATCGTCTACTTAACACAGGCGTCACCTCAACGGATCGTTTACCTAACACAAGCGTCACCTCAACGGATCGTCTACTTAACACAGGCGTCACTTCAACGGATCGTCTACTTAACACAGCCGTCACCTCAACGGATCGTCTACTTAATCGTCTACTTAACACAGGTGTCACCTCAACGGATCGTCTACTTCACCTTCAACGGATCGTCTACTTAACACAGCCGTCACCTCAACGGATCGTCTACTTAACACAGGCGTCACCTTAACGGATCGTCTACTTAACACAGGTGTCACCTCAACGGATCGTCTACTTAACACAGGTGTCACCTCAACGGATCGTCTACTTAACACAGCCGTCACCTTAACGGATCGTCTACTTAACACAGGTGTCACCTCAACGGATCGTCTACTTAACACAGGTGTCACCTCAACGGATCGTCTACTTAACACAGGTGTCACCTCAACGGATCGTCTACTTAACACAGGCGTCACCTCAACGGATCGTCTACTTAACACAGCCGTCACCTCAACGGATCGTCTACTTAACACAGGCGTCACCTCAACGGATCGTTTACCTAACACAAGCGTCACCTCAACGGATCGTCTACTTAACACAGGCGTCACCTCAACGGATCGTCTACTTAACACAGCCGTCACCTCAACGGATCGTCTACTTAACACAGGCGTCACCTCAACGGATCGTCTACCTAACACAGGCGTCACCTCAACGGATCGTCTACTTAACACAGGCGTCACCTCAACGGATCGTCTACTTAACACAGGCGTCACCTCAACGGATCGTCTACTTAACACAGGCGTCACCTCAACGGATCGTCTACCTAACACAGGCGTCACCTCAACGGATCGTCTACTTAACACAGGCGTCACCTCAACGGATCGTCTACTTAACACAGCCGTCACCTCAACGGATCGTCTACTTAACACAGGCGTCACCTTAACGGATCGTCTACTTAACACAGGCGTCACCTCAACGGATCGTCTACTTAACACAGGCGTCACCTCAACGGATCGTCTACTTAACACAGGTGTCACCTCAACGGATCGTCTACTTAACACAGGCGTCACCTCAACGGATCGTCTACTTAACACGGATGTCACCTCAACGGATCGTCTACTTAACACAGCCGTCACCTCAACGGATCGTCTACCTAACACAGGTGTCACCTCAACGGATCGTCTACTTAACACAGGTGTCACCTCAACGGATCGTCTACTTAACACAGGCGTCACCTCAACGGATCGTCTACTTAACACAGGCGTCACCTCAACGGATCGTCTACTTAACACAGGTGTCACCTCAACGGATCGTCTACTTAACACAGGCGTCACCTCAACGGATCGTCTACTTAACACAGGCGTCACCTCAACGGATCGTCTACTTAACACAGCCGTCACCTCAACGGATCGTCTACCTAACACAGGTGTCACCTCAACGGATCGTCTACTTAACACAGGTGTCACCTCAACGGATCGTCTACTTAACACAGGCGTCACCTCAACGGATCGTCTACTTAACACAGGTGTCACCTCAACGGATCGTCTACTTAACACAGCCGTCACCTCAACGGATCGTCTACTTAACAGCCGTTACCTCAACGGATCGTCTACCTAACACAGGTGTCACCTCAACGGATCGTCTACTTAACACAGGTGTCACCTCAACGGATCGTCTACCTAACGCAGGTGTCACCTCAAAGGATCGTCTACTTAACAGCCGTCACCTCAACGGATCGTCTACCTAACACAGGTGTCACCTCAACGGATCGTCTACTTAACACAGGTGTCACCTCAACGGATCGTCTACTTAACACAGGTGTCACTTTAACGGATCGTCTACTTAACACAGGTGTCACCTCAACGGATCGTCTACTTAACACCTCAACGGATCGTCAGGTGTCACCTCAACGGATCGTCTACTTAACACAGGTGTCACCTCAACGGTCACCTCAACGGATCGTCTACTTAACACAGGTGTCACCTCAACGGATTAACACGTCTATCGTCTACTTATCACAGGTGTCACCTCAACGGATCGTCTATTTAACACAGGTGTCACCTCAACGGATCGTCTACCTAACACAGGTGTCACCTCAACGGATCGTCTGCCTAACACAGGTGTCACCTCAACGGATCGTCTACTTAACACAGGTGTCACCTCAACGGATCGTCTACTTAACACAGGTGTCACCTCAACGGATCGTCTACTTAACACAGGTGTCACCTCAACGGATCGTCTACTTAACACAGGTGTCACCTCAACGGATCGTCTACCTAACGCAGGTGTCACCTCAACGGATCGTCTACCTAACACAGGTGTCACCTCAACGGATCGTCTACCTAACACAGGTGTCACCTCAACGGATCGTCTGCCTAACACCTCAAGGATCGTCACCTCAACGGATCGTCTACCTAACACAGGTGTCACCTCAACGGATCGTCTACTTAACACAGGTGTCACCTCAACGGATCGTCTATCAGGTGTCACCTCAACGGATCGTCTTAACACAGGTGTCACCTCAACGGATCGTCTACTTAACACAGGTGTCACCTCAACGGATCGTCTACTTAACACAGGTGTCACCTCAACGGATCGTCTACTTAACACAGGTGTCACCTCAACGGATCGTCTACTTAACACAGGTGTCACCTCAACGGATCGTCTAATTAACACAGGTGTCACCTCAACGGATCGTCTACTTAACACAGGTGTCACCTCAACGGATCAGGTGTATAATTAACTCAGGTGTCACCTCAACGGATCGTCTACTTAACACAGGTGTCACCTCAACGGATCGTCTACTTAACACAGGTGTCACCTCAACGGATCGTCTACTTAACACAGGTGTCACCTCAACGGATCGTCTACTTAACACAGGTGTCACCTCAACGGATCGTCTACTTAACACAGGTGTCACCTCAACGGATCGTCTACTTAACACAGGTGTCACCTCAACGGATCGTCTACTTAACACAGGTGTCACCTCAACGGATCGTCTACTTAACACAGGTGTCACCTCAACGGATCGTCTACTTAACACAGGTGTCACCTCAACGGATCGTCTACTTAACACAGGTGTCACCTCAACGGATCGTCTAATTAACACAGGTGTCACCTCAACGGATCGTCTACTTAACACAGGTGTCACCTCAACGGATCGTCTACGTAACACAGGTGTCATCGTCTCAACGGATCGTCTACTTAACACAGGTGTCACCTCAACGGATCGTCTACTTAACACAGGTGTCACCTCAACGGATCGTCTACTTCAACGGATCGTCTACTTAACACAGGTGTCACCTCAACGGATCGTCTACTTAACACAGGTGTCACCTCAACGGATCGTCTAATTAACACAGGTGTCACCTCAACGGATCGTCTACTTAACACAGGTGTCACCTCAACGGATCGTCTACTTAACACAGGTGTCACCTCAACGGATCGTCTACTTAACACAGGTGTCACCTCAACGGATCGTCTACTTAACACAGGTGTCACCTCAACGGATCGTCTATTTAACACAGGTGTCACCTCAACGGATCGTCTACTTAACACAGGTGTCACCTCAACGGATCGTCTAATTAACACAGGTGTCACCTCAACGGATCGTCTACTTAACACAGGTGTCACCTCAACGGATCGTCTACTTAACACAGGTGTCACTTCAACGGATCGTCTAATTAACACAGGTGTCACCTCAACGGATCGTCTACTTAACACAGGTGTCACCTCAACGGATCGTCTAATTAACACAGGTGTCACCTCAACGGATCGTCTACTTAACACAGGTGTCACCTCAACGGATCGTCTAATTAACACAGGTGTCACCTCAACGGATCGTCTACTTAACACAGGTGTCACCTCAACGGATCGTCTACTTAACACAGGTGTCACCTCAACGGATCGTCTAATTAACACAGGTGTCACCTCAACGGATCGTCTACTTAACACAGGTGTCACCTCAACGGATCGTCTACTTAACACAGGTGTCACCTCAACGGATCGTCTACTTAACACAGGTGTCACCTCAACGGATCGTCTACTTAACACAGGTGTCACCTCAACGGATCGTCTACTTAACACAGGTGTCACCTCAACGGATCGTCTACTTAACACAGGTGTCACCTCAACGGATCGTCTACTTAACACAGGTGTCACCTCAACGGATCGTCTACTTAACACAGGTGTCACCTCAACGGATCGTCTACTTAACACAGGTGTCACCTCAACGGATCGTCAACTTAACACAGGTGTCACCTCAACGGATCGTCAACTTAACACAGGTGTCACCTCAACGACCAACATTTGTTTTAGGTCCAGTATAAAATGAGTCATAATTACTAATGCTGTACAATGTAATTTATTATATACAGAGGAAGCATGAAAATATCGCAATACAAAATAATACAAACAATTATATACATTTACTAGAGTGTAGTTTACAAATTCCAACAAAAATATAGATTATTACCTCAATGAGATGAGTTGAAAAGGATTAGTGTTCTGTATTTATGTATATAAATGTAATTAATGAATTAGATTACTGATTTTTTGTCAACATCAATGATGCATTTTCTGAATGTGTATAAAAAACTCATTCTGCAAACACTATGTGAACTTGGAGAATTACATCATTTTATAACTAGAGATTACCTGCATAGAATTTATCACCACTTTTATAAAATATATATGAGTAGAACACATTTTTTCATATATTACACTACAAGAACCACATACATTTACCTAAATGTTGTTAAAATATAAAAATATATATATATTCTTATGGAGAGTAGAATCTACATCCGTGTCTGCTCACGATCAGGGATAACTTCAATTACTGCATCGCGTCGTCCTTCTTCCTCTTTAATTGTAGTATTAAGCAGGGAGTGTTCTCCTGTGTGAGAATGTCGCCTCATGTTCAAAGATAAGTCTGGCACAAGTAAGGATGCAGTGTATAAGGTTGATTCATTCAAAGAATTACGCGAGGGAAATTTATCCTGGAGTGAAGTGCCCGAGGTATTATCTTTAGCAAAACTGAGACTGTCTTTCAAGGAATCACGGTGGGCAGTGACTGATGCACCGCTGCTGCTCCGCCTTCCAAAAATTTCACGTATGTTGGGATACGATTCGTGCTTTCCTAGGGAACCTGTGGAATGAATTTAATATTGTTATGAGTCATTTTGAATATCAACTTCATTAATTAATACGCTTTTTAAAGAAAATATTATTAATTTATCACAAAGAGCTTAGTTAAGTTTATAAAATCAGTTAAATCATTTACCAAGCAGAGTATTAGAAGGCGAATGATAAAGTAAATATTCCTTATTTGATGCCCAAGCAGGGAACTCCGTCTGTTGGACTGGTTGATCAGAGTTATCTGTTCGCTTCCAGGGTAGTGAGACCTCAGTCATCGTTTGTATGACATTGCCACCTATAGGAAAAATAAAATATATCTGTGAAGTATTTACAAATTTACATTAATAAAATATAAGCACCCTCCCCTCTCTTCGCTCATCCACTTACAGCAATATTTTGCCCCTTTTAAAACGTGTTTATCCTTCATTTATCTAGTTAGTTTGCTAGTAGCTTATAGAATTTATGTCAAGATTTGGTATTATCTTAACAAGCAAATGTAAAATTATGCTTGAGTGACATTAGCAAAAGTTAATTTATAACAAAACAATTAAATTTTGTAAAAGGTAACAAAGTCTCATGAGGTCTACAGACGAATCACTTTAATATTAGACAAAGCAAAAGTTTGGATATTGTAACTAATAATGTTATCAGTATATCACCCATTTTGCATTCAAAATTAAATAATTATGAAATGAATTTCCAAAATACAAGACGTTGTCCCCCCCCCACCCACCCCAGGCAAGTTCCTTGAACCTGGTAAATGAAGGTCTTGATCCATGGCACTGGACCCTATTTCCCTTTCCTTGGATCGAACAGTAATAACTCCCTCATTTCCCCAGCTGCTTTATGATCTCTACGGGTTTAGCGCTCCCCATAAATGTAATAATATTCTCCTTACCATCTGGTATGACGCTGAATTTTCGTTTGACATCACGAGCTGATTCAGGAGCGTCACCTGTGAGGGTAAACAAGAACTTTTAGCCTCTAATATTTGCAGCAAGAAAAAAAAATAAAAAATAAAAAATAAGTTTTTATTAGTTATCTTGTAAACTTGTTTCATCTCCATGGTCCTTATGTAGTATTTACCACTTATATTATTGATGTCATAGTAATTTCACGAAATGGATGTGATGATAATTTATATGATAAAGGATGAATGGTTGACAGATGTGATATAAGTGACGGATTTGTAAGTTAATCAGAAAAGAACTAGCACTAAAATTTAATGCCTGAAGTGCAGATAGAAACTAACAAAAACATTGTACTTAACAAAATTTATAATAAGAATATCAAATGAATATTGACAAATTGTATGATAAAATAATGTAATTTAAGAAACGTTGTCATTATAACGTTTAACAATACTTTGTTTCCTTTATCATGAAAATTATCAGTAAATATTGCATAAAGCAACATGATCAGTTGACTGCTGTCACTGCTAGGCTGAGACTAGCCTACCTAGCCTTGATATTTCAACTTATATGAAGTTGTAAATTGTAGCCAAGGCCATTATGCCTTGATTGTCCAAAAAAAAAAAAAAATTAGAGACAGGCCTTAAACGCTACAAGAGACAGATGGCTTCATTATCAATAATATGTGAAAACTTAAGTGTGTATCCATATATTACAACGATGTAACTCAGTAAGGCCTCAGGGATTCTCTGGGACCTTTATAATCATTTCTATATTACTGTTCACTTTATGAGCTGCACGAAACAAAACGAAACACATTCAAGGTAATGAACAAATTAAATACAAATCAATATAATTTTTGTGATGAAAACTGAAAACAGCAGTTCACATGTGAAGGCGCATATAGAAATAAAAATAAAAATCTAGTTTGCATGGTGCAGTGGTTGACTATCACTTCCTCTCCACCCCAAGACCCTTACGGATAGTTCCTTGATTATGAAACAGGAAAGTCATTGATACTTACAACCATGGTATCGTTTCCAAGGTAATATTGCTTCTGCTACTGTGGTGTGACTTGATCTTTTTCTGGAAGAACTAGGCATGTCTGTGAAGTATGGACAAGTACATGACTTGTATTGTTACATACACACTTCAACATAATGAGATACATAATTTTGTTTACAATTGTTTTATGCATATATAAATCAGAACATACTACACTAACTTGTTATAAAACTATTACATGCAGATATACAATTAATCCAAATAGATGTTATACACTAAAAAAATTACGCTATATAATTTATTTTCTTTTATGTAAAATACTCTCAGCATCACAAAGAAAGCTTCATATACAACAAAAAACTATCTGCGAATGCCACCTAATATTGACTTTCACAATGGCTAAATATGTGCAATTTTTTAAGTATCAAATTTAGAGCAAAACTCTGACCTGAGTCAGCACACTACTATATTGCTCACCTCGTGTGTAAGTCACCACACCCTCGTCTGACCTGAGTCAGCACACTACTATATTGCTCACTTCGTGTGTAAGTCACCACACCCTCGTCTGACCTGAGTCAGCACACTACTATATTGCTCACTTCGTGTGTAAGTCACCACACCCTCGTCTGACCTGAGTCAGCACACTACTATATTGCTCACCTCGTGTGTAAGTTACCACACCCTCGTCTGACCTGAGTCAGCACACTACTATATTGCTCACCTCGTGTGTAAGTCACCACACCCTCGTCTGACCTGAGTCAGCACACTACTATATTGCTCACCTCATGTGTAAATCACCACACCCTCGTCTGACCTGAGTCAGCACACTACTATATTGCTCACCTCGTGTGTAAGTCACCACACCCTCGTCTGACCTGAGTCAGCACACTACTATATTGCTCACCTCGTGTGTAAGTTACCACACCCTCGTCTGACCTGAGTCAGCACACTACTATATTGCTCACCTCGTGTGTAAGTCACCACACCCTCGTCTGACCTGAGTCAGCACACTACTATATTGCTCACCTCGTGTGTAAGTCACCACACCCTTGTCTGACCTGAGTCAGCACACTACTATATTGCTCACCTCGTGTGTAAGTCACCACACCCTCGTCTGACCTGAGTCAGCACACTACTATATTGCTCACCTCGTGTGTAAGTTACCACACCCTCGTCTGCCCTGAGTCAGCACACTACTATATTGCTCACCTCGTGTGTAAGTCACCACACCCTCGTCGTCCACAAAAGCAGGATTCTCCGCCATCACGTGATCCATATAGTCTGCCGGAGTTAAGTCACATACATAAATAGAAGCTAATGCATTTGAGAATATATTACAATAAAGGATGCAAGTCAAAAAAACAATGTGGGTGAAATAATTCACAAAAGAATTATATGTAAACATTTACAGTAACATGTTTGGAGAAATTCGCCATTAACGCACAAGTTGCATACGGAAACTGGACGACTTTATAATGGTACTCGCACAAGACGAACTCAGAAGATGTTCAAGTCTTCATTTTTATTTTGTGGGTTATGCACAGAAATAATTTTTTAAATATTTAATGAATGACAACCATTAATGGCTATTATTATTATTATTATTATTATTATTATTATTATTATTATTATTATTATTATTATTATAAAAAAGAAGCTAAACCACAAGGGCTATACAACGCTGCAGGGCAGGAAGGAAGCGAGGGTATCAGGGGGTAAAAGGAAGATGGATGATTAGTAGGTTACGGAGAACAGCGGGGCAGTGGATAGTGCAGGGGTAGAGGGTAGCAAGAGATTGAGGTAGAAAGGGCTGAGAGGAGTGCGAAAGGTATCATCATCAGAGTTTGTGGAGTAAATCAGTTGTTCTCAAGAAGTCAATGAGAGAGTCAGGATTAAAGGAGGGTCCATCAGCAAGAAGGGAAGGTAAAGAGAGAGAGACGACGTTGGAGGTAAATTCTGTGTGCTCGTTGATAGAGTGGGCAGTCTAACAGAATGTAGCTAATCGATATTGGAACTTGACACTTCTTACAGAGAGGAACAGGGTGCCTCTCCATGAGATACCCATGAGTAAGATGAGTGTGGCCAATGCAAGGCAGGAGAGAATAGTCTCCCAACCTCGACTCTGATGACAAGAAGACGGCCAGTAACCTATACTCGGTTTAATAGAATGAAGTTTGTTACCGAGTAGATTAGACCAACGTTGTTGCCAACGGGTGTGAAGGTGGGTAGCTATTACAGCAAAATAGTCTGTAAATGGAACACCTCTATATGAAACTGGTAGATCATGTACTGCTCACCGCGCAGCAGTGTCTGCCTGTTCATTGCCCTGTACATCAACATGACCAGGGACCCAACAAAAAACAATATCTTTATGCTTGGTAGAGATACGGCATAGCCAAAGTTGGATACGGAGAACTAGGGGGTGAGGTGTATAAAATTTCCATATAGCCTGTAGAGCACTAAGGGAGTTTGATACAACCACAAATGATGGCACAGACATAGATGCAATAGGAATAAGTGCTGCAAGAATGGCATACAATTCAGCAGCAAAAATGCTAGCCGAAGATAGCAAATGCCCTCGCACAATGCTGTCCGGAAACACTGCTGCGAATCCGACGCCATCAGAAGACTTAGAACCATCTGTGTACACTGCGATGGCATGAGAATGAGAGTGGAAGTGGTCAAGAAAAAGAGAGCGGGAAGCTACAGTAGGCAGTTGGGCTTTTGAGCAAGGGAGTGAGAATGAACATACTCAAACAGCTGGAACTTCCCAGGGGGGTAGGAAAAAGTGAGATGCTACATGAACATAGAAAGGTGGTAACTGAAGGGAAGACAAGAGCGAATATAGGCGAAGAGAGAAGGGACGGAGCAAACAGGGGCGGCGAACAAATAAAGAATGTCTACTAATATCAGTGACCATTCTATAAATGGAAGGATTGCGGAGATCATGAGAGCGGACATAGTAGTGAAGGCAATGGGGCATCACGGCGATCGGACAAGGATGGAACATTCTCTTCTCCATAGAGGCTCTCAACAGGGGAAGAGCGAAAAGCACCAAAGAATAAACGTAATCCTTGGTGATGGATGGGGTAAAGGCTAGAGAGAGTAGCAGGAGAGGCCGCTGAATAGATCTGGTCACCATAATCGAGTTTCGATAAAATGAGGGCTGAATGTAGGCGAAGGAGAGTTCGACAATCAGCTTCCCATGAAAGATGAGCAAGGGTTTTAAGAAGGTTCAGCCGGCTGTGACAAGTTGCCTTCAGAGAGGCAATGTGAGGTTTCCAGGATAACCTACGGACAAAGAGAAGACCTAGAAACCTGACTGTATCACGTTCACGGATACGGGAGCCATAGAGGTACAAAGGATGATCGGAGATGACAGAGCGTCTAGTGAAAGTAATTTGGTGAATTTTGGTACTGGAAAATTTAAACCCATGCATGGTGGCCCAACTGGAAACACGGTCGAACGCATGCTGGAGAGAAACTGTAATGAGGTGGCAGTCAGCGCCTGCTCAAGCAATAGCGAAATCATCAACATAGAGTGATGACCAAATATTGGATGGAAGACTATAGGACAAATCATTTATAGCAAGGAGAAAAAGTGTTGTGCTCAGAACATATCCCTGGGGGACACCTTCAGCTTGGACGAAGTCTGAGGAGAGCACATTATTAACCCGAACACGGGAATGTCTGTAAGTTAAAAAGTTCTTAAGGAAGGATGGTAGATTGCCTCGGAGGCCTAAGGAGTGGGCTTGGGCCAAAATATTATACCTCTAAGTTGTGTCATATGCCTTCTCAAGGTCAAAAAATATGGTAATATCTGAGTGGTTATTCGCAAAAGCATTACGAACATACGTATCCAAGTGTAGTAAGTGGTCTATGGTAGAACGGCCCTTACGAAAGCCATATTGACTAGTGAGAGACGGTTGTGTCTCTAAATACCACATTAAACGTCGATATACCAGACATTCCATCACTTTGCAATCTGAACTGGTAAGAGCAATGGGACGATAGTGGGAGGCATCATGTCCTGTAGTACTCGGTTTGCAGAAAGGGAGAACAAAGGCAGATTTCCACAGCTGGGGAAGAACTCCTTGTGACCAAATAAGATTGAAGAGGCGTAAGAGGACTGCAAGGGCTGACTGATGTAAATGTTGTAACATCCGAATATGAATGTCGTCAGGCCCAGCTGCCGATGATCGGCAAGCTGAGAGTGTTGCCTCCAGTTCTTGAAGTGTAAAAGGCACATTATACTGTTCTTCTCTGAGAGAAGAAAAGTCCGAGGGTGCTAACTCTCTGGCAGACTTTGAGGAAAGAAACGAGGGGCATAGATGGAGCCCTCGAGAGATAAAGACCAGATGATTGCCAATTTCAATTGCAACGTCAAGAGGGTTTGCTATATCAACACTGGCGACCAGTAGAACAAGAGCCAGGTCAGGAGAATATTTACCACTCAATTTTCTCACTTTTTTCCAGACTGCACTCATAGAGGAAGCAGAGGTTATGGTGGAAACATAATCTCGCCAGCAAGTGCGTTTAGCATCATCAATGACACGGAGAGCAATAGCACGCTTCTGCTTAAAATCAAGAAGTCTTTCAGCGGTTCTATTGTACCAGTACCTACCCTACACAGTGCGTTTCAAACGTACTGCACGAGCACAAGCAGGAGACCACCAAGGCATGCACTTCTGAGAATGCCTGCCCAAGATTTGGGGTATAGAATGAGAAGCTGCAGTTAAAACTGATGACGAGAAGAGGTGTAAAAGCTCATCAATGGAGGGCGAAGGAGGAACCTCACTAAAAGCAGTTAGTTGCGAGTAAAGGTCCCAATTTGCTTGATCGAATTGCCAGCGTGGGCTACGAAGAGGTGGTGAATATGAAGAAGTAAGAATGATTGGAAAATGATCGCTATCATGTAAGTCTGGGAGAACAGACCAGGTGAAGTCTAGTGCAGCAGAGGAAGAGCAGACTGAGAGATCAGTGCAAGAGAGAGTATGAGTACGAGGGTCAAAATGGGTGTGAGTACCTGTATTTAAAACATGGAGGGGGTAGGAAGCAAGAAAAGCCTCCATCTGAATGCCACGGGAATCACAGTGAGACCCCCCAGAGGAAATGATGAGCATTAAAATCGCCAAGTAACAGAAGTGGTGGCAGTAAGGATGAAAGAAGAAAGGCAACATCCGGGATAGATAATGCCCGAGAAGGAGAGAGATACAAAGAACAGAGTGTATACCACCTATGCAAGTGGATATGGGCTGCTGTGTAATGCAGCGAAGTACGGACAAATAGCTGATGGTACGGAATATCAGTGTGTAGAAGAAGGGCACTTTCATTAAAGGTCCCATCAGGAAAAGGATCCGAAGAATACAATAAATTATAACCTGAGATGGGATAGATAACAACAGAGTGTAATTTTGGTTCTTGTAAGCAAACACCAACAGGGGAAAACCGAGAGAGCAACATCTGAAGCTCACCCCAATTACCCCTGAGGCCGCGGATATTCCACTGTAAATAGGCCATGATTAGCAATGATAAAGATACCAGAAATCCTCAGGTAAGGGTACCTACGGACTAGAGGGGTTAGAAAAGTCCACATGCGGCGGCAGTGGAAAACGTTCAAGCAGTGAAGGAATGGTGTGCTGCGAAGAAAGGAGTTGTGTAGATGGAGGAGAGGAAAGAGAAGGAACAGGGGGTGGATCAGTGTCCATTGATGGTTTGGTCTCTGCAATATATTCAGAGATAGCTTCAAGTGTTTCGGAATTCAAAGACATTGTATGGGAGACAATATTGGAGATGGAAGGAGGAGGATGAGTAAAGATTGGAACCATAATGGACTGTACCAAAGTAGGGGGGGCGAAAGGGTGGAGGGAACTGGAGAAGTGTGGGAGGGGACAGAAGAGGCAGAAACCTGGGAGGTAGCAGAAGAGGAACAGGGGAGGAAGGCACAGTACGAGGAGGAGGGTGAACCTCCACACTTGTAACAGAGCCAGTGAGAGGGGAAGAACCAGGTACAGAGACTGGGAAGGTAAAATGAGGTGGAAGAAGGGAAGGAGGGGTTAAAGGAGATTTGAGCAATGGAAATTTTTTGGACTAATGAAAAGTAGAGGGGCGATTGGTAGAAGGTGTCGTGCGAGGTCTTGTCGATACCGGGGCTTGTGAGGGAAAACTCGAAGATGTGAGAAGAGACTGAGGTGTTGAAGTAGGGACGTCTGAGCCCAGGACAGCAAAAGAATTAGATACAGGAGTGACTATGGGAGGGGTAACCACAGAGGAGGCTGCAGAAGATGGGACCCCAGAAGTGGGGGGATGTTTTGAAACACGAGAATAAGAAACATGGGGTAGTCTTCCTTGGAGGCAGAGATGAGAAACTGCCATAGCATAAGGGAGACCTTCTGCCTCTTTGAGGCAACGGATTTCACACTCATTTAAGTAGACCTGGCAATGGCGAGAGTACGAAGGGTGAGCCTCATGACAATTAAGGCAAGAGGGAGGCTGACTGCAATATGTATTAGAATGGTCATTGGCACCACAGACTGGGCATTCAGGTATAGACCTGCAATATTTTGCTGGGTGACCAAATTGCCAGCAATTTCTACACTGTTGCGGTGTAGGGATCACTTCTGATCTTGTAACCGATGTCCTGCTACATAAACAGAGGATGGGAGTTCACGGCTGTCAAAAGTTAATCGAGCCACATTGCAAGGGTATCGCCTCCGCCCGCGGGCAGGAAGGACATAAGTGTCTACCTTGAGGACCGGGAAATCTTGGAGTTCCACCTGTTCGAGAATGTCATTGCCACATCTGAAAATTCTGTTGGACTATGGTGTGGGGCAGAATGACAGTACCACTACAAGAATTGAAGGAATGATGTTTTTCGATAGTGACAGGAATAGTATTGTTATGTGAAAGAAGAGAAAGATCATGAGCTTGGGTAGCATTCTGGACAGTGATGATGTGCATACCACTCTTAAGAGCATGAAAGGAAATATCTCTACCAACATGACGTAGGAGTGACTTGCCAATATTATGGTCGGAAAGATAGGCACTAGAGGAAGTAGGTCGTAAAGTAAAGAATTTAGTGCATTGCGCATTCCAAAACTGAGCTTGGAAAGGGAGTGCATGACGTGTTGATCTTTTCTGAGAAGAACGAGAAGGTGGTGAAGTATCATCATCAGGCAATTGTCGTTGGTATTTAGGAGTGGGACCAGAGTTGGTCCAACGTGGAATGGGCTGGCGATTCGAAAATTGCCACATCGTAGAGGGAGAGGCCGAAAGCATAGTCAAACGAGAGCAGAGGTCAGACAAATCGAAGGAGTCAGTCGAAACCCCAGCACCTGAAGCGGGTGAGGAAACAACATCAGCAAGAGGTACAGGGGCATCAGGAGTGTCCGAAGAGTGGTCAAAAAACGAGGCCGGGCCAGAATGGGGTGTGGTACCAAGAAGGGGCCCGGGGTAGTAGGTTTATGGATTGGGATCTCCATGGTTAGGTTACTTCTTTTCTTTATGTTTTTAAGAAAAAAAAGAAAGAAGAAAAGAAAAGAAAAATAAAAAAAAAGAATAAAAAAAGGGGGGAGCGAGGAGGGATAGTTCTTAGGAGGAATGAAAGGGCCGGAAATCTCTCTCCGCGCTCAAGAGGACCTCAGCACCACAAGTAGCTCAGATGCAGCATGGAACCCGTGCCATACCCTACCCTTCATGCCAGTAAACCAGCAATCCGGGATAGCAACCTTACATCTGCCGAGCTACCTCGGTGGACAAAAGAGAGGCCGGCTGGATATTCGCCACAAAGCATACCTCCTTCGACCATCACCCCCCGAATCCGAAAGGCAGCTTCCAGAGATACACCCATCGCCCGAAAGACACCCAAAGCCACCCCCCCCCCGGGATACCAGAGAGGGATCGGGACATCCACAGGCGATCCAGATTCCATGGCAAACTATGCCACCGCCAAGAACCTCAACGGAATGGGATGGACCCCGGTACCCTTTCCCCTACCTAGGAACCAGCGTGCCTGTGGGAAGAATCCCACAGGCCAAAAAGAGGAAGGGAATAAGGGAGGGATGGGGAGGAGGAGCAGGAGCAGGAGGAGCAGGAAAGGGAAAAGGGGGGATGGGGAGGATGGGGTAGGGAAGGGGGGATTGGGGGTAATTAGGTTCGGTCTGAGGAAGGAGACCAACAGGTCTAATTCCTCAGACCAAGAGCCTCTTCACTACGACAAGGAGCCCCCCTTGAAGAGGCCATTAATGGCTAACATTGGTGAAAGAACAAATGTATTTTGTATTCATTTTCCAGGCAAGGTTCATTTTTTTAACACTCAGTCGTCTCCCACCGAGGCAGGGTGACCAAAAAGAAAGAAAATCCCCAAAAAGAAAATACTTTCATCATCATTCAACACTTTCACCTCATACATAATCACTCTCTTTGCAGAGGTGCTCAGATAAGACAGTTCATACAATTAAGAATTTAAAACGTTATTGCTATTTTTAACTCACCATATAATATACACAAAGTATAAATTTATTATATAAAGAAGTTATAGAGGCGTATAAATCCCTCGAGAATATGCTTGGATGACGGTGTAGAGTTGATCCAAGGAACTAGATTTATCCTTCCCCTCCTCGGATCAAACTTGAATATCTCTCCTTTTTCCAGTTACTATGTGAACCCCGTGGGTTTAGCGCTTCCTGATTATAAAAAAAGGCTTATACCACCCCTTCAAAGAGTAAACGCGAGTCCTCAATGGTAGTAAAAAAAAAAGCTTTTGATGCAAGGAACTGTCGCAGCCTTCCCCCGCCTTGGATCAAATATGACTATCTCACATTCACCAGATGCACTAAGACCCCCTCCCCACTTTAGCGCTTCCACTTGATCATAAAACTGAGAGAAATGACTCACCACTCTCAAGTTTAATATCAGAACCAATCTTGCGGAAAGATTCCCGCCCGTCACCTGCCACTGGCTGCCCTGGCTCACCATTCTCTACCTGCAAAATAAAAGAAATATGCGGAGTCTTAGGAACTTCACTCCATGAGTTTCTTAAATATAGGTTAAGAATTAATGTTACACAACCTTCAGATTCATACTACTATAGAGTTTGGTTGCCAATCGAGACCAAGTTTTGCGGAAAGTCTATATAATATAGCCAAGCTATTTCATTGTGTAAATAAGGTAATATTTTGTAAAGGAATTCAGGGAAACCGGTTAGCCGGACTTGAGTTCTGAAGGTGTAAATACAGTGCCTGCACTCTGAAGGAGGGGTTGGGATATTTGCTGTTTGGAAGGACATCTAAACTGTCATATCTGCGCTTACATCTTACTGAATGATAGTGAAAGTGTTTCTCTTTCAGATCATTCTGTTTAGGTAGGAGACGGGCGATGTGTTAATATAGTATGTATGTATATATATATATATATATATATATATATATATATATATATATATGTGTGTGTGTGTGTGTGTGTGTGTGTGTGTGTGTGTGTGTGTGTGTGTGTGTGTGTGTGTGTGTGTGTGTGTGTGTGTGTGTGTGTGTGTGTGTGTAGTTAGTTTAATATGTTTATTATGCACCCCATACCCATCCTGTGGGCGGTAGTCAAAAGATTACAAAGGTACATAATGGGTCCAGGGACTGACCCCAAAGTTATGATAGCTGAACTAGATACAAAGGTAATGAACTCCAGGTAGATCTGGTCACAATCATTGCAAGTTACAGAGGTAATGAATCAGCCTCACTCCTATACATGGTTACAGTCATGAACAAATTACAAAGTAATGAGCCACTGATACGTCCACACCTGGTCACAATTGTAATGAGTAATGCTTTATTTACAGCTAGCAAAGTCGGGGTATTTCTCCAGAATGGTCTGTAATATACCACTGTGGATAAAATACTTTGCCATTTCGTGAACATTTATGAGTGAGTTGTTTCTAAATTCATTAATTTGATCACACTCCAGTACATAATGACGCAGGGTGTGACAATAGTCTATCTGGCAAAATTTACATTTCGTTTGGTCTACATGTGGCTCCTCCTGCATGATGGAATGATGATAGATGGACTGACTTGTGTCAATCTCCCTAAGTCTTAAGTCAATAAAGTTCATTCGAAGTTCTTTTCGTATTATTGTTCTCAAACTACTACCTGACAAGCCAAGATTGTAATCTACTCCCTCTTTGAAAGCATACAGCTTAGCCAATTTATCAGTTCTATCATGCATCTGAAGACCAATGTGAGATGGAATCCACAGCATGTGCACTCTGACTCCACTGTCCACAATCTTACCATACCTGTGTCTGGCTTCTGACACAATCATGCCACAATTTATACTTAATGAGTTGAGAGCATTTATGAATGACAGAGAATCAGCTACAATTAAAGTGTCAATCTTAGATACATGGACGCATTTGAGTGCAAGAAGTATGGCAAACAGTTCTGTGTGAAGGGTAGAGGCCCAGTTATTGATGCGTGCTCCAATTTCGGGCCACCCTGCCTTGGTGAGAATCGGCCAGTGTGATAAAAAAAAAATATATATATATATAGTGACAAAACATAGATAACAACTCAGAGCTACATCTCGAATACTTCGTCCAGCTCCCTGACAGTCGGCCGAGTGCCCAGAATGCTGCAGGCATTTCCTCTCTGGATCGCGACACTGAGTCTCTGAAAGAGGAAGCTGGTCGCCCTGTGGTCCTTGGTTTCTATGATGAGCTTTTCACCCAGCTCTTTGAGTAACTTTAGAGCACACTTTCCCCATGCTCCAAGGGTCTCCGACCCTATTGGGATGAAGTTATAACAAGGGGGAAGGTCTTCATTTTTGCGGATCTTCTGGGTCTCTCTGTGGCTGGCAGCTCCACCCCCTTCAGCTTCGGAGTATTGCAAGTAGGTGTCTGCCAATGTGGCGGCACAGGTGTAGTCCCAGGCAATCTACTTTCCATCCTTCCAGGGTAGCATAGTGGCTCCAACAGGACGCTTTTGACTTCCGTCAGACCTCTGCACTCGGGGTTCCCGCTGAGCTGGGCAACGGGCTGTGGCGAGGCTTCTCTTTATGATGTCACTGACCTCCTCATGTCTGGCATACTTCCCTTCTGCTGTGTGACACACGAGACCATGAAGTCCGAATTGATCGGCAGTCGCCCTGCCGTAAATACACGATTCACGAAATCGTAATGACACAATTGCAAATAAACCATACCACGGGCGGGGATAGAACCCCCGATCAGAAAGTCTCAAAACTCCAGACCGTCGCGTTAGCCACGGTCTGGAGTTAACGACTTTGAGGGGACTTGAGCTAGAGTTCGTCACGGCCACGCTAGCTGGAGATTCGTCTGTAAAAACGTGCATTTGTGGTCTCAGTGGTGCCTATGCTAACCTTCCTATGGTGTAGAAATATACCTAGTTGGACGAATCTTATTGTGGCTAGCTGGTCCAGTGGCTAACGCGACGGTCTGGAGTTTTGAGACTCTCTGATCGCGGGTTCTATCCCCGCCCGTGGTATGGTTCGCAAATACACCTATGTTCAGTGAGGATGGGGGCGGCTAGGCGAAGAGCAACACCAATCCGAATGGCCTGTGGGTCGAGTCGAGTGCCCAGGGAGGAATTGCGAACAGCTAAAAGGAAATCTCCTAAGTGTTGTACCTTCACTGCCAGGAGACGAGCTTTGTCCTTTCCTGAAGCGTTGGTGAGCATTGTGTTAGGGATTTTTTCCATGATTGGTTTGTCCCAGTGGGACTGTTTGTGCTCTTTGGGAGGAGCTGGTCTACTGGAGAAGTCTGTAAGGGTGTCCCACCGCATCGCTGCTTCAGTAAATTTAGGGTCTTGAGCTCCTACCACGTCTCTTAAGCGTTTGGGGACAATCTTCTTGACTAAAGCACTGGAAGCCAAACACGAAGACAGAAAAGCAGGTAAAGCTACATGCGGGCTTAGGCTTGGTTACAAGTACTTCTGGAAGTTTGGGAGACACGCAGATGATGATCAAACTAAATGTAAATTATGTGATCAGGCATATGGTCACTGTCTTGAACACTGTGTGCTTAATTGTCCACTTATTGAGGAATACAGAGATAGACAGTATAATAACCTATGTGCCATGTCAAGATATCTTATTAATGAAAATAAGATGCCAGATATACTAAACAAATTTCCTAAATTTGCTTGTAAATGATTAGTGGACTGTAGATATGTAGACATAAACCCATATGTACACCTGTTAACCCTTCTGGGGCCTAGTTCCTAGTGACAGGTTCAGTGCCTTCTTAAAGGTTGATCTCAGGTGTGCGTCGTATTCGTCGAGTGTTGAGTTGTCAAAAGAGGGTGCACACCTCAGGAAGTAAGTGAGTCTTGGCATAGTAAGACACCTTGTGAGGAGGTACAGAGCATCAATGGGCATCAAGATCGTTTATTCTCTCCTCCATTCTCATCAGGTCATTCAATTTGTCCTTGAGGGCAGTGTCGATGGCCTGGTGACCCAGCAGTGCTCCCAAGAGGGTACTGTTGGACGGAGTGGAAGTAGAGACTTCTGGGAGGGTTCTTCACACGGCATTGGTTATTTCCTGGTTCGCTGTGATGATTTCACACTTGGAGGGATTGACAATGAGTCCCAAGTCTTCTCCCTGTATTTTCACCAGTTGTAGGTCATCTAACAGGGACTCTTCAGTACCTGCCAGAGTGCCATCATTCAAGTACCAGATGTGAGCTCGCTGCGTAGGCTGGAAGTTAGTTCTCTTACTGCCAAGCAGAAAAGAAGTGGAGCTAGTGGGTCACCCTGCTGAACACCCTCTGATGAGAGAATTTCATGTTCTCCAAACAAAAGGACTGAGGGTTTGCTGTAGCCGGCTGAAATGAAGGGAAAAAGACTGGGGAACAGATCCCGAACGGCCGGCAAGACAACATCTCTCTTCACCATATTAAAGGCATTTCTAAAATCAAGTTTGACTACGGCCTTGTCTTCTGGTAGGTCCTTGATGTAGGCCCTTGCCGCATGAGCTGCGGCTTCACTGCCTTGGAAGACCCCAATGCCCAGTTGGTGTGGCTGGAGTAAACTGGCAGCTTCTAGGCGAATGTTTCTTACTGCTGCTTTGGCAACGAGACGGCGAAGAGTGTTACCAACAGCAATGGGTCTGACTCCCCCATCCTTCTTCAAATCACATAGTGAGGCTCCAAAAAAGAAAGGTTTAATTTCTTCTGGGATTCGCCCAGCCAGGCAGGTGTTGGCAAAACAACCACTGTGAAAGAATAGTGAAATTCCAAGGTTGGGAACCAAAGCAATCATAGTACTAGGGGGAGAGAGCACAACTTTGTAGTACCCACAGTCATTGGCCAGGCTTCAAACACCTTTTATTGTACAGCAATAAAGGAATGGAACAGACTACCCGCACATGTCAAAGCCAGTCATAGCATGAACCAGTTCAAGAAGAGTGCCAAAAGGTGTCTGATGAATGTAGCTACAGAAAGGGAGGGGAATGATTTTCTATTTTTTAGCTAACATACGTGTAAATTTTACCTTATTCCTAGTAATGACCCTCGTATTGTAGATAGTCTTAATGACCCTCGTGTAGTAGATAGTCTTTTTAGTATGATAATAAGATGTTATCTTCATTGTAGAATAATAAAAAATATTATAACCTTTATATTATAATAATAAGGTAAAAGGACCCCAATGGAAATAAGTCACTGTGTCTGACTTTTTTGGGTTATCCCAGGTTCTCTACACATATGCTGCTATGTATGATAATTCTATATAACTGTATTTGTGTATACCTGAATAAACTTACTTATTTACTTACTTATTCGTGACTTCTCATATTATCAAGGAACTATAAAAGTAATACATCAAAGAAAGGCATATAAATGGTCTAGACCACACTTCACCATCACATCCCACAACAAAGCAACACCTGATGCGCGACAACACCGGACTCATAAGAAAGGAGAAACACTGCAGCAGGCCCGCTGGCCCAACTAGACAGGTTCTTCACGACATCCCACTAACAAAATATTCTACCCAAGAATTAAGATTTATTATTTGTCCAATGTATTATTAAATTATTCCCAAATTTTATTATCAAGGAACTATGAGAAGTCACGAAAGCGCTTGGAATTTCACTATCCTTTCACAGTGATTGTTTTGCATATACTGATATCACCTGTTTTCTGTGATCTTATCGCACACATGCACACACACACAAACACACACACACACATACACACACACACACACACACACACACACACACACACACACACACACACACACAGGAGCTTGGACTCGACCCCTGCAACCTCAACTAGGTGAGCACACACACACACATACACACACACACACACACACACTGGAGGACAGGAGGGTCAGGGGAGACATGATAACGATTTATAAAATACTGGGCGGAATAGACAAGGTGGACAAAGACAGGATGTTCCAGGGAAGGGACACAGAAACAAGAGGTCACAATTGGAAGTTGAAGACTCAGATGAGTCAAAGGGATGTTAGGAAGTATTTCTTCAGTTACAGAGTTGTCAGGCTGTGGAATAGCCTAGAAAGTGACGTAGTGGAGGCGGGAACCATACATAATTTTAAGACGAGGTTCGATAAAGCTCATGGGGCAGGGAGAGAGAGGACCTAGTAGCAACCAGTGAAGAGGCGGGGCCAGGAGCTAAGACTCGACCCCTGCAACCACAAATAAATGAGTACAAATAGGTGAGTATACACACACACACACGCACACATATGTATATATATATATATATATATATATATATATATATATATATATATATATATATATATTATTATCACACTGGCCGATTCCCACCAAGGCAGGGTGGCCCGAAAAAGAAAAACTTTCACCATCATTCACTCCATCACTGTCTTGCCAGAAGGGTGATTTACACTACAGTTTTTAAACTGCAACATTAACACCCCTCCATATATATATATATATATATATATATATATATATATATATATATATATATATATATATATATATATATATATATATGTATATATATATATATATATATATATATATATATATATATATTAAATTATGGGGAATCAAATTCAAAATGGGAATTGACACAGTTACTTTTTGCTGATGATACTGTGCTTATGGGAGATTCTAAAGAAAAATTACAAAGGTTAGTGGATGAGTTTGAGAATGTGTGTAAAGGTAGAAAGTTGAAAGTGAACATAGAAAAGAGTAAGGTGATGAGGGTATCAAATGATTTAGATAAAGAAAAATTGGATATCAAATTGGGGAGGAGGAGTATGGAAGAAGTGAATGTTTTCAGATACTTGGGAGTTGACGTGTCGGCGGATGGATTTATGAAGGATGAGGTTAATCATAGAATTGATGAGGGAAAAAAGGTGAGTGGTGCGTTGAGGTATATGTGGAGTCAAAAAACGTTATCTATGGAGGCAAAGAAGGGAATGTATGAAAGTATAGTAGTACCAACACTCTTATATGGATGTGAAGCTTGGGTGGTAAATGCAGCAGCGAGGAGACGGTTGGAGGCAGTGGAGATGTCCTGTCTAAGGGCAATGTGTGGTGTAAATATTATGCAGAAAATTCGGAGTGTGGAAATTAGGAGAAGGTGTGGAGTTAATAAAAGCATTAGTCAGAGGGCAGAAGAGGGGTTGTTGAGGTGGTTTGGTCATTTAGAGAGAATGGATCAAAGTAGAATGACATGGAAAGCATATAAATCTATAGGGGAAGGAAAGAGGGGTAGGGGTCGTCCTCGAAAGGGTTGGAAAGAGGGGGTAAAGGAGGTTTTGTGGGTGAGGGGCTTGGACTTCCAGCAAGCGTGCATGAGCGTGTTAGATAGGAGTGAATGGAGACGAATGATACTTGGGACCTGACGATCTGTTGGAGTGTGAGCAGGGTAATATTTAGTGAAGGGATTCAGGGAAACCGGTTATTTTCATATAGTCGGACTTGAGTCCTGGAAATGGGAAGTACAATGCCTGCACTTTAAAGGAGGGGTTTGGGATATTGGCAGTTTGGAGGGATATCTTGTGTATCTCTATACGTATATGCTTCTAAACTGTTGTATTCTGAGCACCTCTGCAAAAGCAGTGATAATGTGTGAGTGTGGTGAAAGTGTTGAATGATGATGAAAGTATTTTCTTTTTGGGGATTTTCTTTCTTTTTTTTTTGGGTAACCCTGCCTCGGTGGGAGACGGCCGACTTGTTGAAAAAAAAAAAAAAAGAAAAAAAAAAATATAAAATATATGTATATATATATATATATATATATATATATATATATATATATATATATATATATATATATATATATATATATATATATATATATATATATATATATATATATATATATATGCATACATTACTTACTCTTTTTCTGGTGCTCTGTTTCCTGGTGTTGCTGGTAAACTTGCGTGAGTACAGATACATATTACGATGCATGGCTTCATTCCGTGTCTTCCACTCATCATCCTTTACTGCATGTCTTAAGTAGGTTAAACTTTGGTGCTGAGGGAAGAAGTATCATAGATTTAGTACCGATTAATATTTTACACAGACAACCTACATTATATAGTATTATCATCAAAAAGAACGCCTGAAGCTTTTATGTGCCTTCAGAATTATTGTATAAATTTACATTATTTAAGAAAATTTATAGATTTATCAAATTAAGCTAACCTTTATAATGATTTTGTTCTAGATATTACTGGTATAACTATAATCTTTAAATTTATTACAATAAGACCTCAAAGGTTTTAATACATAGATCAGTTAAAAAATACAAAAAAATATTCTTAAAAAAGGAATGCATTTTCACAGATTCCTGTATACTTACTCGCCTCATAGCAATATAGTAAAAAAAATAAAAAATTTTGGGTCTACTGTATGAGAAGGGGTTGCGAAGGGGCCCCCATAACGGTTCAAGCTTCAGGGGCCCCAAAAATGTAGGTTCGCCACTGGATTTTTGCATACTTACTCGCCTCCTAGCTATATAGTCAATAGATAGGAGATGATTCAATTTAGCATCATCAATATCCTTCATGCCTCTCTTGTATTCCAGTTCTCCAACGTCAAGGTTCCATTCACCCTGGTTGTTCTTCTGCAGACTGAAAGACAAGTGATTTTTCCCATATATTTTGACTGTTATAGTAATCTTATATTGTAATAGGTGCTATACTACACAAATTATATTAAAAATTACCTTCAATAAATTAAATAAGTGACTTTAATAAATTACGTGTTTTTTTATGCAAATTAATGTTTTTTTGTAGATTCAATGACAAATATTGCAGAGATAATTTTTATGACTGAGTTTAAACACATTTTAACAAGTATAATCTAGTACAGAAAGGAAAATATAATTAAAAATACTTACTATGGATGAGTTACAGCATTTCGTAATAAATTGGTAAATGACTTTGTATCGTTGGAAGCACTGTCATTATTTTCCATGTAATTAATAGCTTCTTGCATCTTGATGTTGCTAAATGTTTCAATGAATTTAGGTTCCATTACATTATTCTTGTGGACTAAGAATGGTGTTAGGTATTTATGGTTCAATCTCTTGAACCTGTAAGGAAAATTACATTAAGAATGCATACCACTAGGGGTTTAAATTACATATAAAACAGTTTAGAATCTTCACTGACGAAACGTTTCGCCTACTAAGATTAATCAAAGCTGTGGAGTTGAACAATGACCAACGTCGAGGGACTGACCACCTCAAACTACTACGTTAAGGGTGAAGGACGAATCGCCTTATGTCTACATATCCACCACTTCTATTGTCTCTGTATCTCGACTGAGGAAGCCTGCTGAACTGACGGAACAACAGATACCACACTGTTCTACACTGATCTTATTAAACTAAAAAAAAATGCTAATAAAATTATGCTGGTACCAAGACCAAGAGGAAATTCCAAATATGAAATGCTCAACATTTTATGTAAAACAGAGGAAAATGTTTAGCTTTCAATAACAATAATTACATTCATTTTAATTTCAGCAAATATATACTGTAGAAGAAGAAAAAAAATAAAAATGGAAAAATTCTAGGTATCAGTCAGTGGGAGAAAATACAGAAAACAAATTTAAATAGGAGGATAGTTTTGGATCCCATATACTTTAACAGACCTGCAGATAATGATTAGACTAAAATCAGCTGAAGGAATAACAATTTTTTTTCAAAAATTTGTATTAGTTTATATAACTTTTTTAGTGGATTGACTTAAAAGTCATCCAAAGGCGAAACAATTAATTCCATCTTGAACTCAGTGATGATTATCCACGCTATTAGAAATCTGATACAAATTGACTACACCAAAAATTGTTAAGGCTTTATGAAGTAATTAGGAAAGTACATAACATTATAACAGTAAACTTACTTTTTTCTGAAGAGTAGGTTACCGTGCCTGGCTGCCACATCCTCAATGCCGGCTGTGATGTAGTCAAATGACTGTAAATTATATACGACATTATTAATTCTGAGCAGTACAAATCATAAAAATTCTCAATAAAATTATAAAGTGCTAATAAAGCTGGCTAAAACGGTGCATAAAAAATATAGCTTATATTTCTATGTTCATATTCAAACAAAGTGTCATACACATCGAAAATTACACAAACTAACCCTAATGTAGACTATGAAACACTAGAGGAATACTACAAATTTCGATATAACGATTAGGTGCTCGTCCACAAAAATAATCTGCTGAAGATGACCTCATCTGTTTCTTTTTCTCATGCGAAATTATTGTGCCTAATGATCACAATGCCGCCTCTAAGACTGTTTGATGAACTAGTGATCTGAGGATATTTGCTGAAGTACGATCCGTGGATTTTGAAAGAGCAGGCACTGTACTTCCCAACTCTAAGACTCATTCCGGCTAACCGGTTTCCCTGAATCCATTCACAAAATATTACCCTGCTCACACTCCAACAGTTCTTCATGTCCCAGAAACCATTCATCTCCATTCACTCCTAACACGCTCACACATTCCTGTTGCATGTCTAATCTTTTTGCACACAAAACCTCTTTTAGCCCCTCCCTCCAACCTTTTCGGGGACGACCCCTACCCCTCCACTACAGATTTATACACTCTCCAAGTTTATGTTTATATATATATATATATATATATATATATATATATATATATATATATATATATATATATATATAATGTAGTTCATATTTACCCTTTCATGGAGTCGCTCATTCATGGTGAGTGTTCGCTCCACTGCTTTCTTTACTCCCAGCATTATCGTAAGAGGTTTGATGGTGATACCCTGTGTGGTAAAATAATTTTGTAAAGTGATTTGGTGATACCTAAAACAGTATTTTTAGTGATAAATGGTTAAAAAAACGACAAGTTGAAGATTGAGACACTTATGCAACATATGGGAAACTTTACTGAAGAAACATTTCGCCATGCAGTGGCTTCATCAGTCCAATACAAAGCAGAAAGGTGTAAGGAGAGGACGAGTTTGTGGTAATCAGTCCCTCAGCCTGGAGTCGATGTGTTCAGTCCATCAGTCTTGTAGAATGTACAGCATAGGTATGTATGTATAATGTTCGCCAAGACCGTAGTCCTGGCACGGGTCTCAATCTTGCGATGACCCGTCTTGTACAGCATAGGTCCGGAGCAGTGGCTTATATACTGTAGTCAGGTGAGGCGAAGCAGGAGGAGGCGGGGGTCATAGCGGAACCATCCACTAGTCTAAGTAGGTCTTCGTCCAAAGGTTGGACAAGTGTTGAAGAATTCTTTGTATCAAGATCCCATGATATTGCAGTGTCTGACAGCTTTGTATTGGACTGATGAAGCCACTGTGTGGCGAAACGTTTCTTCAATAAAGTTTCCCATATGTTGTGTTAAAACTGTATTGTAAGAGGTTTGATGTGTTCTGTTGGTGACACCCTGCTTGGTAAAATATTCTTAAAAAATACAGCCAGGTTGAAACATCAATAAAACTAGGAAAAGAAAGTTGACTAATTTTAAATCATGTCCAAAAAATATTTATAAATAAGTTCCGGTATGCTGAAGGGTGTTTATGCTTATGTTATGTTAGGTAAGGTTTGTAAGCAAACAGGACCAGTGTTTCCTGACCCCGCAGGTCTTCATCATGGCCCGCAGCTGGAACTTTTCGTCTTCTGACCGAGGCCTTCCGCTCGAGTGTATTTCAGTTCGAAAGATCACTTGAGAAATAATTTCTGTTCATTTCTGACAAGACTGACTGAATGAGTGCCTCCTCTCCTGATCACCCTACTTTGTTGGGAGACGGCTTATGTGGTAAAAAGAAATATTTTTTTTTTATCGTATTGATTACTGAAATGTATCTACTGTCTACTGATAAGAGACTTCAAATTATTATATTCAGAGACGATTAAGCTGTAAGGAATGGTGAAAAGGATGTAATTCTTTTTTTATTTCAAGAGCCCTTCAACAGCATCAAAACACTCTCCTTGAAGGAAAATGGCATCAAATACTCACCTGTAAGAAGACAGTAAAGTAGACCATAGCCATAGTTGCAGTAAGAAAAATAGGCTGCATCGGAATTTGTTGGGGATCGATGGTCAGCACCAAGGCAAAGGCAACCGCACCTCTGATCCCACCATAGGACAAGATGAACTTGTCCACAAACTCAATCTTCTTGACACGGTACCGATTACACATTGCAGTCAATAGCCAGACACCTGGAACGGAAGGGAAATATATGTAAGAAAACTGAAATAGCTATATAAGACTTCTAAAGAATGGCCAACCCACAAATTTTGAAACTGAAATTATGTTTCGGTCTGTTCTGGACATATTAAGTTGAAATATAATAATCCAGGACGAGCCAAAAATGTTGCCAAGTTTCCATTTTTAATTTCTGGGTTACTGTTACTTAAAATATAAATAATGGTAGCGCTTAAAAACACTCTGGATTTTAAAGATAGTGTATGCCCACCATTGTCATTTAACAAAAATTAACTAGCGTGAAAAATATTATTTATAAAAATTTTCAATTTCATCACCGTTTTCAAACATATAGCCTATACAATCCCTGTCAAAAAGGGAGAAAATTTATATTTATTTCACATTTCCTCTCCGAACAGTTTTGAGGCGTTTTTGATACATTTAGAATTTCCGGAAAAAGTCACACAAAATCTAAATTACCATTGACTCACCTAGAATTCTGTAGAGAGAACAGAAGATAATAGTCAACATGACAAACCAAGTGTCCCATTCATGACTGCTTTGTACCGTGGAAACTCCCAAGAACATGAAGATAACAGTTTCTGAGGATGACGCCAACATCTTCATGGCGTGTTTTATAGTCGTTTGAGACTTATCAGATATATTTTGCTCCACATAATTTTTCATGGTAATACCACAGAAGGTGATGCTGTTGAGGAGAATAGATAAAATTAAAATTCCCACCATTACAATAAAATGTAAACGAAGAATTAAAATTCAAAGTACCTTGAATTTTGGAGATGTTTGGAGATGACATTAGATAATACCAAATATTGATATACTTAACAGGAATAAACTTCACACATTCCTGATGCAGTCCCTAGTTTACAGAAAATAATTTCCATTCTTTCGTTAACACTAATACGCCTTATTTCAATCATAAAATCTATTTACAACTTTCGATATGAATATTTTGGTTAATTATTTGCATAATGATTTTAATAAAAAACTTTAGTGTTTATAAATTACATGCACAAAACCTGTAGGCTTCATCATGCAACAAAAACATTGGCCCACGAGATCAACTTACGACAAGAGACCAGACAGATGGAATATCTCGGCATTAAGATAAGCCAAATAGGCCATGACAAACACGAAGATCGGCTCTATCACGCGCACTCCTCTAGTAAACCTATGGTGAAAGAACAAGACAAAATTGTTATTAGTTTTACTATGTATTATTAAAATGCAGTACAAGAACAAGCTTACATAAATGGTATCGTAATAAATACAGTAATGTAGCTAAAATAACAAAGTATGCAAACCTAGTTGCTTTTATAATTCTGATATACAATATATTCTATTACAGCATCGGAAGTTTCTCACCAAGGAAGGATTAACATGTAAATAAATTAACAGGTACGCAAATTACAATATACTGGATTAATACAAATAAATATTGTTATTTTTTTATTTAAAAAGTATATCTCTGTGCTGCACACATTGGATTAAGAAGTCATCGTAAGCTACATCCTCTCATCCCAGCCTTTGAACCATAAATCTGAAAGCCTCTGCGACTTCGGGTGGAGTTGGTCTACGGCTGCTGCTGAGTCTCCATTTGCCTTACGAGATTTACATGTGATTTTTGAACCGTGGCAGGCTTGGCTTAAAAATATTTGGTTCACTATTTACTGAAAGAAGTTAGTTTTCTATCCAGAACTGTAGTCTGGCGAGATTCAAACTGTTCCTTTTCTCATGTCCTGGGTTCACTATGTAATTTGTACAACATGCAAAATGTGTCTGAAATCAGCCTGTCATGCCTCGTTTCACTTTATCGGTGTAGCCCTCAGCCTATCATGTTAAGTTATTTAACCGATTTTTGTGATGGCTGGATATCCATAAAAGAACATGAGAGTTTCATTATGTTCTTTACCAGTCTAAATCACATTTAAAGCTCTCTCGTAGGCTACATTTTTTGTAATTTAGTGTTTATTCGTGACGGGGAACTCGCAAGGTCGTCTTCTGTTTTTCATCCTTCAAGATGGGGAGGGATGTCTTGATGCTGGTTAAGGGGTTTTGATACAAGGCATCAGAGCTATCCTCCCCTACCTTGGACCAAACCTCATCACATTCCACAGGTACTTTGACTAAAGCGGGTTTAGTTCATACAATAATAATCTCCCTTTTCTCTACAACATTATACCAGTCTACAGATGACCTTCTGGAAAGTCTTTCTAAAATGTTTCAATGTTCCTTTCTTCCCTTAACATTGCTTCCTCAAATGATATTCAGTAATCGTACCCTGGTCGCCAGACCATGTTCAAAATGCTGTCTCCTTGGAAGTAATCAGTGACATCTAACCAACATCAAATGATGTTGCCCTTAATTCTTAAAAAGTGGAGCAGTAAGCTTCTGTCATATGACCAAAAGCTTTAGTGGTGGATTATCATATGACCTGTTTCCTAGGGTATCTTACCCCACTTACCCTAACCTTGGGTTCATACACGAGCATCTGGGACTGATACTTCGTGGCATCCTTCTTGGAGTTTTTGCACTTCAAAAGTAAACACTGTTGTCAATACTGCTGCAATGCCGCGGTATTTCACTGTGACACATAAAAGCCTGACTGGTATATGATACCAGTTTTATGACTGGCATCTCCCATTGCGAGAGCTTGTCTCAGGTCCTGCTTTTATTATGTTATATTGATCTACATTTATTTTATTAATTACATGGGGAAAAAGGTAGACCGGTAGGGGTCATAAGTTCTTGTGATTAAAATATAAGGGCCATATAGCGCCTTTGGGGAAAGGAAAACTATCAGATTCTATCCAAGGAAAGAGATCACAACACCATCTTTGGATCAAGAACCCTTCAACGGTGTCAAGACACCTCCCCAGAATGGGTGTTGGTCTACACTCTACAACTTGCTGGCGATGTTAAGTCTACTTTATAGCACATTACCACTACCAGGCTATTAACACGGTGGCACTGCATTGTAAGATTCTGAATGTCTTGCACGAGAATTGAAACAATTACTGTACTGTTCTTGAAAATTAGACCCAACCCTGCAAGAAACAAACTCAATTATCATGACTGGGCAGTGTTTTACCTTGTGACAAAGGCAGTGAGGAAGCCCCAGACGATGCCAATAGCCGTACCTCCTAGGGACACCAGAATGAAGGATAATATTCCGCTGAAAATGTCCACTACTTGGACGTTGTCTAGCCCCATAGTACTGTAACCAGCGAACATATTATACAGCACCTACAAGAATAAGATAGACCACATTAAGAGACGGACAATCTCTCATTCATACTATGATTTTACGCAGCTCTTTAAAAACTAGGCTCAAATACATATTTATTGGTAAACAGGGGCAGCAAGTGTAAAACTTCTTTATAAATTTTTGACAAAAGCGAAAGCCAAAGCCACTACTGACAGAGATACAACCCATTTTTGTTAATTGTGAATATTAGTCCTTCAGTGAAAATCCACTTCGGCTAGTTCCGGCTTTAAGTGATAGTGACTTTAATAATGCAAAGATTTATACTTGCTTTCAGGGTAGTAGACTAGCTGTAAACTGGTAGGTGGACTTAAATGTTTCTAATATTTTCGAATGGCACCTTGTTTACTAAATGAGACTTAAAGTTGTAATAATCTTCGAACGTGACATGATTAAATATTTAATCACTTACATATAAAGATACAAATACATATAAAAATGAGCACTATATTAGTTATAATGCAGTAATTAACAGGCAACAAACCTGCATTGTTAGGTTGCAGTTCCTTGATTATCTAGAATTATATTTTAATAAATATTGAGCATTTGATCTGGTAAATAATTCACACAGAAAATATTACATTTCTAATTCATATAAACTTTTTGAAAAGACCAACTTTAAATGGATTCTGGTTCCAGCTACTTTAACGAAACCTCTAGCAATTTTGAGCCATTAAATTAAACATGAAGTTTATTATATTTAGAGAAATATTTTTTTATTATTGTCCACTTCGTAATCTATTGCAAGATGAAACAAAGATAATCTTGCTGCAGAACCGTCTATTTAAATTAAATTATTCCAATACATATAAATTAATAAATATGACTATAATTCTCCGGTGAACTAATGTATTAATTGGGATTTTCCCAATCCTAACGACTTTCTCCTTTGACCTAATTACATTAACGAGCATAGAATAAAGATACAATGGTCATTCTGTGTGTCAGAACCCACACTCATTAGTAAACTGTACTAATAACAAGGGAGGTAACCAAACTATTGTGTCTGGCTGCCTTGATGCAACGTCAGTCTCTTCCATTAAAAACACATTTTGTGTTTTTTTGCTCGAGTGCGCAAATATTAACACATGTCCAGGGCAAAATTTTCATTGGTAATGGTGTTGATAAGATTGCTGTCAGACTGCTGGGACAGGTGTTAGTGGGGTTGAGCAGGTGCTTAGGCAGAGTGAGTAGCCACTGCATGGAACAAAGCCAACAATTGAGAGAAAAGTATTTATTCGGCCCGTTTTTAAGTATAATTAGGCGCACTTTCAATTCCGTCGTCTGACAATTTGTTCCATATATTTACCACTCCACTAAAAAAAATATTTTGCTTATTTTTAAACGACTATAACATTTAAGTGGGCTATGCAGTATTAGTGTTCTTTTCCAAATGAAGATTGCCATGACCTATCTTAATGTTTAGATACTCACCACAGTGACAGCATCGTTAAGCAATGACTCTCCGAAGACTAGGATGTAGAGCACCTCATCCACATGAAGCTCCTCAAAGACAGCAAGCACAGCCACGGGGTCCACGGCAGAGATGAGGGACGAGAAGAGGAACATGTGCAGAATGGGGACACTGGTGCCAAATATTCCCGTCAAACCTACAGCATACATGGAGACACCTGTAGGAGGACGAACTGTCAGAGAACAGTCTCTGGATCTCGCTGTGTGGTGCCGATTTAAAGCTTCTCTGGTCACATAATACCATCTGAAGAAATTAAGTCACTTAAAACTGTAAAATATTAGGATATTTTATTCACAATTAGCCTAGTTAATAGAACCAATCCTTTCTTTATTGAACAATCTTGGATATGGCTTTTTTTTTTAGCAAAATTGGATACATCAGTAGTATGCTGCTAACCTATTCTATATGACAGTTACAGAATGGGAACAAAAGCTGTTTCCCTGTCATATTCCATCACTCTGGATGAGGTTCATACGAAGTGCTGAAAATGTGTTAGCCTAAATTAGGAAGGAGACTTCAGAGGGGGCCATGAGAATATAGTCAAGTATCCCAGCAAGAGTTCTCATCAGCTGCGCGAGCTTCAAATATTTCGTTCAGCCATAGAGTTACTATCACTTGGGAACTGCCATCCAACAGGTAAATGGAGCAGGGTGGAAGAGCTTTGGATTAATTCGCCGTTTATCATAACATAGGAGGTATTTTTATTAAAAACTGGATCCATCAGGCGTGTGCTCATGGTGCTACTCTACTGTACATGAGTAACATTGTGGGAACAAATGCTAGCCTTGTTTCCCTGCCATATTTCCCCTCATAGGACAAGTTGCATACTTACGGTAATGAAATGTCAGCCTGAACAGGAAGACTTAAAAGAACATAAGAATACATGAACACTGTAGTAGGCCTAATGGCTCATGCTAAATAAGTCTAATTCACTTCTGTAGTCACGGCGAAGAGGAGATAAATTATATTCATGAGGGAGCACTAAACCCGTAAGGACCAAACAGCGCCTGAGGAGTAGAAGGTAATCAGATTTAATCTCTCTTAAAGGTGTAACTCTTAATTTCTTGAATCGAGCACTTCATCAGCATCAAGGAACCACCCTCAAAAGGAAGGACACAACCAATCATTCACTCTGGGTTCAGTAGCTACGCAGGTTCAAAGGGTTAAACCATAAACCATCTCTCACCAATTGTCAAGGAGTTCCAGATGGTGCCGAGGACAGCATAGACGAGAATGGTGCCCAGGTGGTCGAAGAAGAGGCGATTGGGCATGAAGTAGCCGGCGTCGAGAACGATAGGGGGTATCAGGTAGAGGAAGAAGACGTCGGCGGTGAAAGGGTTGATAGTGGCGGCATGCGCGAAGTAGAGCACCACGCCTATTGCAATACCCAGCAGAACCAGCATGCATGACTCAGGAAACACATGAGACAACTTGGGCGTCAGGTGAAACCCTAAGAGAAGAAAAACATCATTAGCTTATAGCAGTTTAAGGACCACTGGAGGTCGTCACCATGCAGCTTGCATAGCAATAAGATAGTGCAGGGTGCAACACAGAAAACATAGGGAAAGCTGTACCTGGATGTACACCAAGTTCAATTGTGAAAAGTCCACGAGTTAATACTGTGCCAATATTTTTTTTATAAGATTTTCCAAGATGACCTCCACCCGATACTCTACCCAATATTTTCCCCGTTATTACGTGGAATATAATTGTTAGTGATGTTGATATCCATGAGAAAGTCAACAAAACCTTCATAAAAATGTAATAGTTTTTTATAAGGCCGAAATTTCATGTGTATAAAACACGGAATTAATCATAACTTGATTATAACCGGATGATTAATTAAGCCTATATGAAATACTAACGTATACCAATATCATAATACTACCGAAACTAGAAAAACATTATTATTTATCATCAGGTCTGAGATACTGGAGCTTTGTCCATTCTGTTGGCAAACAATAACATCTGATGATCGTAAACTGCTTCAGAACAGCTTGGGAAAACGTCCTACGTATAAACAAGAATTAACTGATGTAGATAATGCAAGACTTTAGAGAAAATCTTTACCTATCTTGATTCACTTCTCTTACCGTAGACAATATCTAAAGCACAGCACCACGGCCAAGCAGAGGCAGATAAATCTGGTGGACAAAAATCTATCTGCCGTTCTCAGACACCAAGCTGCGACATCAAAAACTCGCGGGAAGCGAGATCCAAATTATTCAGGAAAAAAAGTTAATTTCTCTGTTTCGTAATGATGTTCATGAAGCTGAAAAGATAATGATGGAATAAGTTATGAGGAAAACAAACGAACAGACTGATAAATGAGGTGAAACTATAAAAAAATAATTTTTCAAAATCTTGGTGATCTCATAGCAGCTGAAGCAAAATTAATCGGTGTCTTCTAGAAAAAAGACCAGGGGCCATGCTGCTGTCCTTCTAGATCGGTTGATAAGTAAATAACAGAAAGCATTCCTGAAACGACGAGCGAGCAAGAAGACTATTTATGTGAATTATTATTATTATTATTATTATTATTATTATTATTATTATTATTATTATTATTATTATTATTATTATTATTATGTGAGAAAATTACCTGCATGTGATTTACAGGCAAGTAATTTGGGTGAGATAAGTGGGACTTAAGTCACAGTAGGTTGAGGAACTGTAACTCCCTCGATGCCCACTTCTTCACCACTCTCACAAAAAGCTAGACCTGACATTAAATTAATAATTACAATATTAAACATTAATACCAATAATGGTAAATTATAAAATAATGTGGACTGTATATGATAAGACTTACTGGGTACACAAAAGAAATTGGTATTAGCACTTACAATTTAATTACTGGAGGACACTTATTGCTGATGGAACACACCCTAACCTTACCCTAGCAGCTAGAATTTACCATGGCCAATGCAAAAACTACTGTATATTATGGGTAAGTATCACTTAGCTGAGATGTGCTCCTGGGAGAACTGGTGTCCTCTATTTTTCATTCCTGGTTGCCGAATTTTAAGGGTTTTCCACACTATTTATCCCAGTTCTTTAGCAGGGGACATTAACATGGTTTCCTATTACAAATTCAGGCCGAAAAACCCCAGTTGATTTTGGAGAACGCCTGAATACATTGCACAATTCAGCCCAATGTTCACACATTAAATTCAGTATGGCGTCTTCTCTCTCCAGCGTCACTCCCTCGGAAGTTCTAGCTCCTCTCACTCAAAATTTCTCGAAGGGTTCAAATAGCATCACATTTTAATACACGATTATATTATTCATTAATATGTTCAACATTTAGGAAATTGTGTAAAAAATTTCCACAATTTATATATCGAGACATGGGCATCAGAATATTGAGAAACGTCTACACAAATACTGATTTAAGTAATGATGAAATAGTAGATAAGGCAACAACAGTTATTCAGAATGACACTTAAAAGTAGCCAAAATTTTCAGCTCTGGCCGACAGATACGATACATTAAGATCAAATCAGCAATACCCGAAGTTATTGGACGACGTCGCACTGCTATAGTATAAAAAATGGGCCCCAAATAGTTTGTCTCAACAATATTTGTTTACTATATCTGTGTATATCAATACGAAACTTACATTTCGAGAGTTAATTATTATTCTCAATAGGCTTCTCATCTGCTGATGAATACAGAAAACTACGGAGACTGCATGATGCCTTGCGCTCTTTCCAGGAACAACCATAAATGTTATATCTCATCAACTTCGTGTCCGACACTGCTGATGACGATATTTGTACATTAACACCATGGAGATTATCTCCAGATAAAGACCATGATAAGCCTAAATCTCTAGGTCCGCCATCTACATGCCCAAATCGGGCAAGGTTCATGCAGATGGCAATGAGGTACGACCACTGACGCCAATGAGTAGAGTATGACTTGATACTGCCAATCATCAATCTCGACTCGATTCAACCAGAGACTATCCTGTGGAAATTTTTTACATAATTTCCTAAGTGTAGAACATATAAATGAATAATGTAATAACTGTGTATTAAAATGTGATGCTATTTAGACCCTTCGAGAAATTTTGAGTGAAGGGGGTGTCAGGGGAGACGCCATATTAAATTTAATGTATGAGCACTGAACCAAGTTGTGCAATGTAATCAGGCGTTCTCGAAGGTCAATTGGGGTTTTTCTACTTGAATTTGTAATTAGGAACCCATGTTAATGTCCCCTGCTGAAGAACTGGGACAGGAAATTTACGTGTGGATGGTAGAAGATCAGGGAACATCACTCACAGGAAACTACACCATTAGTCATTGCATTTAGATCTCTAGCTGGCCAGTGTAGGGTCTAGGTGTTAGGTAGGTGTTGTGGTGTGATCCATCTACAGTAATTAAATGGTAAGTGTTAATACCAATTAAATTTTGTGTACCCAGCAAGCCAAATCACATACAGTCCACAATTTCAATTTATCAGAGTAGCTGGTTTTAATAATATAATTATTAATTCAATGTCAGGTCTAGTTTTTTTTTTGAGTGGTAGGGAGTGGGCATCGAAGGAGTTACAGTTCGGCGACCTGCTGTGACTTAAGTCCCACTTACCTCACCCAAATTACTTGCACGTAATAATTCAGGCAATGCCCTGTTAACCTCATGCAAGTAATTTGCTCACATAATAATAATAATAATAATAATAATAATAATAATAATAATAATAATAATAATAATAATTCACATATCTACTCCCCTTCAAGGCTGGCGACATTGCTGACCTGGACAGTGTACAAAGAACTTTCACGGCACACATTAGTACGATAAGGCACCTAAATTACTGGGAACTGTTGAAGGTCCTTGATCTGTATTCCCTGGAATGCAGGCGAGAGAGATACATGATAATATACACTTGGAAGGTCCTGGAGGGATTGGTACCAGACCTGCGCACGAAAATCACTCCATATGAAAGCAAAAGACTCGGCAGGAGATGTAACATTCCCCCAATGAAAAGCAGGGGCGCCACGAGTACATTGAAAGACAACACAATAAGTGTCCAGGGCCCAAGACTGTTCAACTGCCTCACAGCATACATAAGGGAGATTACCAAGAGACCCCTGGCTGTCAAGTAGGCACTGGACAGGCACCTAAAGTCAGTACCTGACCAACCGGGCTGTGGTTCGTACGTCAGTTTTCGTGCGGCCAGCAGTAACAGCCTGGTTAATCAGACCCTGATCCACCATGAGGCCTCGTCTCAGACCGAGCCGCGGGGGACGGTGACCCCCAAAACCTTCTCCAGGTAAACTCCACACTCTTGTGTGTGCAAACCCAGTTAGAGGGGCGAAATATGGACAATGACACAGTCACACTTAACCTCTCTAAATCAAAGTTGACATAGATCAAGTTTCTCAGATTGACGGATTATTATTAGATGGGGAACTGCTTTATAATTATTATTAGATGGGGAACTGCTTTATAATTATTATTAGATGGGGAACTGCTTTATAATTATTATTAGATGGGGAACTGCTTTATAATTATTATTAGATGGGGAACTGCTTTATAATTATTATTAGATTGGGAACTGCTTTATAATTATTATTAGATGGGGAACTGCTTTATAATTATTATTAGATGGGAACTGCTTTATAATTATTATTAGATGGGAACTGCTTTATAATTATTATTAGATGGGGAACTGCTTTATAATTATTATTAGATGGGGAACTGCTTTATAATTATTATTAGATGGGGAACTGCTTTATAATTATTATTAGATGGGGAACTGCTTTATAATTATTATTAGATGGGAACTGCTTTATAATTATTATTAGATGGGAACTGCTTTATAATTATTATTAGATGGGAACTGCTTTATAATTATTATTAGATGGGAACTGCTTTATAATTATTATTAGATGGGAACTGCTTTATAATTAATATTAGATGGGAACTGCTTTATAATTATTATTAGATGGGAACTGCTTTATAATTATTATTAGATGGGGAACTGCTTTATAATTATTATTAGATGGGGAACTGCTTTATAATCATAGTGTCCATTATTTGTTCCTACCCTTACATGGCAGTGGTCCTGAGTATCTCTGAAAAACAATTCATGCCTCTAATTCTACTATGTTTTGTGTGATATATTGCAGAACGCATCAACCTTGCAATATGTGCAACAATACAGGAATAAAAGCTTAACTGCTTTCATTAAAATAATTATTAACGCTGTCCGCTTTCGTCCAGTATCAGTTCTGCTCTTATGTGACTTTCTAGATGATTTTCTTGAGTTTCTGTCTTCCTGACTTTATTGTAACCGCTTCCAGTTAGTTTAATATATTTATTATGCACCCCATACCCATCCTGTGGCGGTAGTCAAAAGATTACAGAGGTACATAATGGGTCCAGGGACTGGACTCCAAAGTTTTGATAGCTGAGCAAGTTACAGAGGTAATGAACTCACAATTTACAAAGGTAATGAACTCACAATTTACAAAGGTAATGAACTCCGGGTAGGTCTGGTCACAATCATGACAAGTTACAAAGGTATTTACAGATTACAGAGGTACGTAATGGGTCCAGGGACTGGGCCCCCAAAGTTTGGATGGCTGAACTAGGTACAAGGTAATGAGCTCACAAGTTACAAAGGTAATGAATACTGTAAGAATGGTTACTTACGTTTATACATGGCTACAATCATGAACAAATTATTGTGTAATGAGCAATTCACACTTCCACACCCGGTCACAACTGTAGTGAGTTATTGGTGCAAATATTGATTGTTGAGACACACACACACACACACACACACACACACACACACACACTCACTCACTCACTTTAGTGTAAAAGCCGGAAAATAAGATTTACGATTATTCAGAGTAGCGCATTTCGAGAATATAAGGACTGTTAAACTGATTTTCCTTAATGTATGAAATTTAAAATACTTCAGGTTGATGTTAATACAAGTATATATTGTTTCTGGTATGGTTTAATTTACTTCACGCTGTTTCAAAACATGGGACACAAACTTAAAAATGTCTTAATTAAACACGTGGACGTTAGTAAAAGTTTGATCTTCAAGCGAAATGCCGAGTTGTTAATATAGTTTCCAAGCTGCTGGCAAGTGTTTTATACCATTTTGTTAGTATTATTTTACTCGTAACTTCCAAATTACATACCTGAGCTGTTTTCCAACTGGGAAGAATATTTTTGCATGCAGTATGGTCCGATTATGGCTGCCCACTTTAAAAACATATATTAAAATTATGTATTAATATCAATTAACCTACATTAATGTAACTAAATGTCATAAACATGAAGCCTACGTCTGGCAAAGCGAGATATCTTAAACTAGAGGGTTGGTATCCCAGTGTTACACAAATAACCCGCACATAAAAGAGAGAAGCTTACGACGACGTTTCGGTCCGACTTGGACCATTGACAAAGGTGACTTTGTCAATGGTCCAAGTCGGACCGAAACGTCGTCGTAAGCTTCTCTCTTTTATGTGCGGGTTATTTGTGTATCGTTCCAGTCACGGTATTGTGCCTTTTTGTTATTTATCCCAGTGTTATTTAATCTGGAGGACAGGCAGCCACGATAAACAAAGAATATTTTTCCAGCTACTCTTAATGTGCCGCTGTGAATAAAATATTTTAACATTTCTTGATCATGTGTGAGTAAGTTATCTTCGAATTCGAGATTTTTTTTTTAATACATAACGCTTAAATGCGACCAACGTTGCATTTAAGCTTCTGATCAAGGGTGTGGATGTAAGCTGAGATATTGCAGCTTTGTGTCGCCTGTGAATCATAGTGGGAAACTTCCAGTGTATATTAAAACTTGTTCTCTGATGGAGTCCATTATGCAATGCTTTCGTAAGATTTATGGAGAAGCTCTAAATCAGTAGGGGTAATAACCTAGGCAACGGGAAGCAAAAAGATTTGATCCAAGGCAGGGAAGGGGTTTCTTCTCCAATTCATAGGATCAAGATCCCTTCACCGGCATCAACGCACTTTGCATCCGAGGAAAGGAGAGCTTGCATGACTACCTCCTCCAAGCAGGAGAAAGTCACTTGCTGAGAAATTATTAGAAAAAATATCGATACCGACGTTTTAACATAAGCTTGCAATATCGTGTTATTAATAGTTTACAGTAGCTAAGTTAGTGGGGCACTCAGCTCACATACTGAGGTCCGTGGTTCGATCCCCGGTACGAATGGAAGCATTTGGGGGCTTGTTTCTTTAGGACACCTGCTGTCCCTATTCACCTAGCAGTAAAATAGGTACCTGAGTGTTAGTTGACTGATGTGGGTCGCATCCTGGGGACAAAACAAACCTAATTTGCCTGAAATGCTCCGCACAACAAGGGACTTTCTATATAGTATGTCACTGATGCCAGCTAGGTCTATATAAGTTGTATCATGTACTTGTACAAATGAAGATTATTATTAATAAAACGCATGCGAAACACTTGGGCTATCTTTATTGCCGAAACTTTCCGCCTGCACAACTAGCTTCCTCAGTCGAATACAATACTGGAGACAATAGTGGTAATTCTACGGTGATCACTCCGTCAGCCTTGGTAGTAGATGGTCAGTCTTTCAAGCTTGGCTTGAAAATGACCTCCTCCTACAATGGTTGATGGATTGGTTACGTTAAAAAAATACGTCTACTGTCTCTAGTGTTATATTCGTCCGCATTAGACTGAAGAAGCCTGTTGTGCAGGCGAAACGTTTCGGTAATAAAGATACCCAAATATTGCTCATGTATTTTATTCATCATGAACTTGCTATTTCACTAATGAAATGCCAAGAAAACTTCAGATTAATAGGGTAAAGTCAGATATGTTATGCATTGTTTCTAAAATAGAGATAACTTGCCTAATTTGCCGAAACAAGCGTACATGATCCACACACAAATGATGAAAGGCGTCTGTACCCTCTCCCAGTGGACGACAATCACGGGATATCTTTCTCCTACTCCATGATGACCCCCTCCACCACCATGGCCTCCTTCAGCGCCTTGACCATCATTTAAAAGGTCATGGGTATCATTCTTTCCCGTTAGTCTTGAAGAGTCACCAGACAAGTTATCGTGAGCAGACGAGGCGTTGAGGGTGATGGTCTTGGCCATATTATGGGACTCTGTGGGTGCCATATTATGGGACTCTGTGGGTGTCACATTGTGGGTGTCTGTGGGTACTATATTGTGAGCCTCAGTGGGTGTGTTGGGCAGCGCCACGCACCTGGGAGACACCAATGCCACTACACAGATAAACAATAACACACACTTCATTGTCTTTATACAAATCGCTGATCTTGCTGCTCGTGAATAACTGTTTTCTCAGAAACAATGTAAACCGCTTATTAACTGTTACACGTTTGTTGGGTTTTCCACAACATCAAGACGGAGTTCAAGAGTGTGCCTGCGCCTTACTCAAAGCCAGTGTGCCACGGTTATGTGCGGGCATTATAGGCTATCGGGTGAAAGGTATGGAAATTTTCGATAATCCCCCATCAGGCAAATACTGCAGAAGGTAGCGAAGTGGACAAGTAACGAAGGATCAGGATATAGACTGCTTCATGGTGCTATCAGCAGTTAACAACTGACTACTGGCTCAGTGCCGCCACCGCCACCCCTCTTTCACCTCTGTTTCGCAACACACACATGTTTCTCATAGTAAATTCGTATGCTAATGTCAGTAACCCTGAATCTTTAATGCACAATTATGGCCCCTGGGAACTTTTGTAAAGTAGGTACGTATTTATCACCAAAATGTTTATAACTGAATAAATACTATTTAATTTTCCAAACATCTTAATCGTTATCTCCAAACATACAAAAACTAAATGGGTTATAACTATGACCCTAATTTTTAAAAGGATGGACCGGTAAGCCAGCGGAAGGCCTTAATCAGGTGACCAAAAGCTCCAACGGCGGGTTATCATCTAAGACCCGCGTTAGGAAACTTGTCCTGTTTCCTGACGAACCTTGCCTAACCTAGCCACATAATCATCATTATCGTCAGACAGTACCTGAAGAATGGGCGGCAATCAGATTTGGTCCGAGGAATCATGAGCCCTTCAATTTCAAAGCAAACCCTCCAATCCTTCCTTGAAGGTTTGTCTCATAGAAATAATAATAATAATAATAATAATAATAATAATAATAATAATAATAATAATAATAATAATAATAATAATAATAATAATAAACTATTAAAAACTCTCGCTAAACTTCAATGGATCACAAACTGCAACCAAAAAAAAAAGAAAAAAAAAAGAGGAAAACCACCTTTAAAGGATACAGCTGAAAAAAAGGAGGCACTAGTTTACTCAAAATATTTACCACTAATATCTAACACAATGATCAACCTAGAAACACACTAATTAAAATACTATTCTTGGAGGTGGTACCAACACTCTCCCGTCTCTCTTGTGACTGCTCATTTATCAATGCTAACCAAACAATCTCTTGCAATACCCAGAACATACCCTAAGTCCTGCATTTCTATTACTAAACCAGACGAAACTGGGTCTTATGTGAGAGAATGTCTGCATATTGCACGAGACACGAATCTGTACGTGGACAAAGTTGCAAATCAATATTTTCGTTTTGCAACCTTAACTATGTAATACGAATACTAATAAAATGGTTTTTAAATGCTTAACGCTAAAAATTATACAAAATCAACCTGTAGCAGTAAACAACACGAGTAGAAAGTAGCATTAATAAGTAGCAGTAATTGACTTAAGACTAAGAAGCTTGAAGCTTAAACTTACAAGGATCACAGCGCCTGGGAAATGAAAGGTAATTAAATTCGACCTAAGGAATTTGAAGGCAAATCAAATTCTTTGGATCAAGAGCACCTCACCAGCATCAAGTAACCTCCCTCGCGGGGTCAGTCTAGACGAGTCTCTGAATAATACTCACAAACCTTTGATGGAAATCTTCGTTTATAAAGTTAAATAACAACGATGGATATATATCAACAATCATCTGTCCTAATACATTTCACACTACAAATATTTTGAAATATATATATGGAAGTACTACCTTTATTTTTAATTAGTCTCTCTCATCCTCAAAAAAGAGAATGAACGAGACAATGGAACATAATTAAATAATCACGAGTACAATAATTTGAGAATTATTATGCATGCCGAATTGTAAAGAATAAAAAAACTTTGGATTAATATGTATTTTTAAGGAAAACTATACTAAATTATTTAAAAATTGATAAATCTCACAATGAACACCGAAAACTATAGAGTAGTACTAGTATAGTTAAGTTTTTAAAGGGGAGAACTGGTAAGCCAGTAGAAGGCCTCAGTCAGATGACCAAAAGTTCCAGCTGTGGGGTTATCATATGACTAAGACCAGAGTCAGGAGACACTTGTTCTATTCCCTGACAAATCTTACTTAATCTAACCTAACCGAAAACTATAGAATTAACTCGAAATAAGTTCGCTAAATCCCGCTAGTTCGTACGCTGGTTAACTAACACCTTCAGTAATCTGTTCTTTATATCGAGCTGTACTGTGTGGTAACTGTGTTTACCAAACTTAAACATTAAGAAACATATAATTATCATTGGACACATCACAAAATTTTGTAGCAAAATTCCTTTAAAAATTCTAACCATTGTTTATAATTATGAAATTTAATAAAAACGATATAAAAAAAAGGGCGAGTAAGAATGTCGGCAAAAATAAATTTGTGGGGCCCACATGGGTCACCAGACAGACAGACAGACAGACAGACAGACAGACAGACAGACAGACAGACAGACAGACAGACAGACAGACAGAGGCTTCCTAACTGTACTCGTCAACTTACTTAACTAAAGTCAAATAAAACTTTTCAGACCCCTGAAAAACGTTTTCAGTAAGACGCTCCTACTTCCAGAATTATATGATTAAATGATTATATTTACGGATAAGTGCTAAACCTATATGGGTCATACAAAGCCTTGAGGAATCGTAGGCAGATAAGGTTGAGTCAGGGGGGGGGAGGAAGGAAGGTAACTCCAATTCCCTGGATCAAGAGCACTTTACCGGCGGGTTTATTAAAAATAAATTTAAAATTGTTACATTAAAAACTGTAATATATTAACCACGGTACGGGTGGGGATTGAACTCGAGGCAAGTGGGTCGTAAAACTCCAGGCCAGTGCTTAAGCCTGGAGTTTTATGACTCACTCACCGTGAGTTCAATTCCCACCCGTGCCGTGATTTGTTTGCAATAGTGTCATTACGATTTCGCTAGTCATTCGTAATATATTAAAAACATTTCGTGAAATAACTACTAACTTACGAATTTAGATGCTGCAGTTATTTTTTTAAATAATTATAAATGATCTGTACAGACTATTCCATCTGATGGATTATTATAATCAAAGCTAAGCTCTAAACCCGCAAGAACCATCTGATGGATTAGTACTGAATTTAGCAAGAATCTCCGTTCTGTTAATGGGTAAATATGAGCTGAACGTTGTTATATTATTTTGAGTTCACAGTTTAAAATTCCTTCATAACTATAGCAATTTAACACCCATTATCTTGCTTAGAAAAGTAGATAAAAGTTATATAGTCTTCAACAAGTAACAAATATCCTTCCTGAATATGACTTATTACAAGCATGGGGAGCGCTTAACCCGTAGGGATATTAGCTTAAAATTATGACAATTCGTAATGCGTTTTACGTATTTAAAAGGGTTGACATATTTGACATAGATATGTAATTTAGTATTATTATTATTATTATTAAGTTATATTATTATTAAGTTATACAGCATTGAGGAATGAAGTAATCAAGTACGATCGAAGGAAAGGGAAGGTAGCTCCAGTTTGTTAAATCAAGAGCCCTTCACAGGCATCAAGGTACTCGAAAGGCTGGGAACCTGATTCCATAGGTCGAACAGTGGTGACAGTTATTATATTCATGGTAAAGTGTTAAACCAGTAACACCCGCGATATAGGAGGTTATCAGGTTTGATCCAAAGAATGAGAGTATAGGTCCAATTCCTTGGACTAAAATCCCTACAACAGTATCAAGGCAGAACCCATAAAAGCCCATTACTAAAATTATTCAGAGATTTATTTTCGTAATTGTTTTCTGTCTTAAATAACAAAAAAAGGCACAATACCGTGACTGGAACGATACACAGATAACCCGCACATAAAAGAGAGAAGCTTACGACGACGTTTCGGTCCGACCACTACTACTACCTTTACTACTACTACTACTACTATTACTACCACCACCACCACCACCACCACCTCTTCCTGCCTATATATAGCCGTTCTGCTCCACTTCTGGTTAGTGTGACTTTGTAAATGGTCCAAGTCGGACCGAAACGTCGTCGTAAGCTTCTCTCTTTTATGTGCGGGTTATTTGTGTATGTTTTCTGTCTTCTTCAGATTACTAAATATGTACATAAATAGACTCAGAAATTTTAAGTTTTCTTTTCCTTAGTTTGTGAACCTCCAGGGGCTCCTGTTATGAGTAATAACATTGCATTGGCATCTACATTGTTTTAAACAAGAACATATGCAAAGATCTCATACAGTACTGTTATTTTTAACAACCATCCCGAGGAAATATCTGGTCAGGTGAGACCATGAAACATCCACTACCTGCAGTGATTTATAAAAAATAATGATCCTTCCTCATTATTATTATTATTATTATTATTATTATTATTATTATTATAAAAAGAAGCGCTAAACCAGCTCCTTCCTCAAAGCTCTTCACTTTCCTCACAAGAAAAAATATGTTCGATATGTTAATTACCTTAGGTTAGCGGAAGCGTCGGCGAGGCAGTGTGAGTACAACGTCCTTGCTAGCTGAGTTGTAGAGGCAGGATCCATACATAGTTTTAAGAATGGGTATGATAGGGCCCAAGAAGTCAGGAATGAGGGAAGGCAGTAGCGGCCAATGGAGAGGCAGGACCAGGAGCTGATTTGAGAATAAACAAGTGTGTTACTTGTCAGTGACTGAGTGATCCCTGACACCTGCACCTCGCTCTTTATTCTCTACTTCGTGTTATTCTTAACAAATAAAATTTATTATCCTTTAGACTCAGTTTTTATCAAGCCGCTAACCAGACTGAGAGTCGAAGATCTAAATGAATTTTTTATGAGAGAGCCACAGAATTTGGTAAACACAAGCCTATCTGACGTTATCCTGACGCCAAATGACTTCGAACAGCCGAAAAATGACATGCCCATGCACTCTGCCAGTGGGCTGCAGAAAACAATATGAAGTTCAACGATGAGAAATTTCAATTACTCCGATATGGTAAACACGAGGAAATTAAAACTTATCAGAGTATAAAACAAATTCCAACCACACAATAGAGCGAAAAACTAACGTCAAAGATCTGGGAGTGATCATGTCGGAGGATCTCACCTTCAAGGACCATAACATTGTATCAATCGCATCTGCTAGAAAAATGACAGGATGGATAATGAGAACCTTCAAAACTAGGGATGCCAAGCCCATGATGACACTCTTCAGGTCACTTGTTCTATCTAGGCTGGAATATTGCTGCACACTAACAGCACCTTTCAAGGCAGGTGAAATTGCTGACCTAGAAAATGTACAAAGAACCTTCACGGCGCGCATAACGGAGATAAAACATCTCAATTACTGGGAGCACTTGAAGCTCCTGAACCTGTACTCCCTGGAACGCAGGCGGGAGAGATACATGATTATATACGCCTGGAAAATCCTAGAGGGACTAGTACCAAACTTGCACATGAAAATCACTCCGTACGAAAGCAAAAGACTCTGCAGACGATGCAACATCCCCCAATGAAAGCATGGGTGTCACTAGCACGTTAAGAGACAACACAGTAAGTGTCAGGGGCCCAAGACTGTTCAACTGCCTCCCAGCATACATAAGGGGGATTACCAATAGACCCCTGGCTGTCTTCAAGCGGGCACTGGACAAGCACCTAAAGTCGGTACCTGACCAGCCGGGCTGTGGCTCGTACGTTGGATTGCGTGCAACCAGCAGTAACAGCCTGGTTGATCAGGCCTTGATCCACCATGAGGCCTGGTCACAGACCGGGCCGCGGGGGCGTTGACCCCAGGAACTCTCTCCAGGTACTCCAGGTAAACAATAAATTCTCCTCGACATCAAAGGGAAAAAATATTTGATGGTTTTATGCAAGAACACAAGAATAATAATAAAAGTCATAATTATCGGAACAGGTTGTGGCGGCCAAATTTGATGTCATCTTCGCAGCAGGGATACCCTGATGCTGGTGGAAGGCTCATGATCCAACGAACTAGAGCTACCTTTCCCTTGAATGAAGCCTGATTACCATCTATGTCCAAGCGCCATGTAGGTTTGGCTCTTACACAATAGTATTATCATGGGGAGCACCAAACTCTTAAGGATTATACTACGCCTGTTGGGGGGCGGGGAGGATGGAAGGCATTGAGGCTTAATTCAGGAAATTGGAGCACAGGTCCAATTCCCTTGATCAAGAGCCCCTCACCAGCATCAAGGAACCTCCCGTGAGGGGCCTCAACATGAATATAATAGCAATAATAACATTCCTGACAATGGCTTCAAAACACTGACTACCTCAGTCTGGTAATTACGGCTTTTCATGAAAGGTGAATAAAAAAAATTAACGGAACTAGAGATAGCGTTACCAAAATTAAAAATTATTATTATTATTATTATAGATCCCTCAAGGAAGGTTTCTTGATGCGGGTGAGGTGCTCTTGATCCAAGGAACTGAGCCTATTTTCTCTGATCAAATCTGGATCCAAGAAAGATAGTTCTTGACCTCCAATCCTCTGTAGACTTCTATACTACTATTTTTCCTTTTGTCTTACATTCATGGGGAACGCTAAACCCGTTGGGGTCATAAAGCACCAAGGGGAATGATGGGTAATCACATTTGACCCAAGGAGAGGAAATTTAATTCCTTGAATCAAGATCCACTCACCTGCACCCGAGCACCTCCCTTAAGGGGCGGGGCGTTGAAAGAGATTTCAAAAATATGAGATGTCTTGTTATATGGTACCTGGAGATACCTGGAGAGAGTTCCGGGGGTCAACGCCCCCGCAGCCCGGTCTGTGACCAGGCCTCATGGTGGATCAGGGCCTGATCAACCAGGCTGTTACTGCTGGCCACACGCAATCCAACGTACGAACCACAGCCCGGCTGGTCAGGTACCAACTTTAGGTGCCTGTCTAGTGCTTTCTTGAAGACAGCCAGGGTTTACTGGTAATCCCCCTTATGTATGCTGGGAGGCAGTTGAACAGTCTTGGGCCCCTGACACTTACTGTGTCTCTTATCGTGCTAGTGGCACCCCTGCTTTTCATTAGAGGGGGGATGTTGCATCGTCTGCCAAGTCTTTTGTTTTCATAGGCAGTGATTTTTCGTGTGCAAATTTGGTACTAATCCCTCTAGGATTTTCTAAGTGTATATAATCATGTATCTCTCCTGCCTGCATTCCAGGGAGTACAGGTTCAGTAACTTCAAGCATTCCCAGTAATTTAAGTGTTTTATTTCAGTTATGCGCGCCTGGAGTTTACCTGGAGTTTACCTGGAGAGAGTTTCGGGGGTCAACGCCCCCGCGGCCCGATCTGTGACCAGGCCTCCTGGTGGATCAGCCCCTGATCAACCAGGCTGTTGCTGCTGGCTGCACGCAAACCAACGTACGAGCCACAGCCCGGCTGATCAGGAACTGACTTTAGGTGCTTGTCCAGTGCCAGCTTGAAGACTGCCAGGGGTCTGTTGGTAATCCCCCTTATGTGTGCTGGGAGGCAGTTGAACAGTCTCGGGCCCCTGACACTTATTGTATGGTCTCTTAACGTGCTAGTGACACCCCTGCTTTTCATTGGGGGGATGGTGCATCGTTTGCCAAGTCTTTTGCTTTCGTAGTGAGTGATTTTCGTGTGCAAGTTCGGTACTAGTCCCTCTAGGATTTTCCAGGTGTATATAATCATGTATCTCTCCCTCCTGCGTTCCAGGGAATACAGGTTTAGAAACCTCAAGCGCTCCCAGTAATTGAGGTGTTTTATCTCCGTTATGCGCGCCGTGAAAGTTCTCTGTACATTTTCTAGGTCGGCAATTTCACCTGCCTTGAAAGGTGCTGTTAGAGTGCAGCAATATTCCAGCCTAGATAGAACAAGTGACCTGAAGAGTGTCATCATGGGCTTGGCCTCCCTAGTTTTGAAGGTTCTCATTATCCATCCTGTCATTTTTCTAGCAGATGCGATTGATACAATGTTATGGTCCTTGAAGGTGAGATCCTCCGACATAATCACTCCCAGGTCTTTGACGTTGGTGTTTCGCTCTATTTTGTGGCCAGAATTTGTTTTGTACTCTGATGAAGATTTAATTTCCTCATGTTTACCATATCTGAGTAATTTGAAATTTCTCATCGTTGAACTTCATATTGTTTTCCGCAGCCCACTGAAAGATTCGGTTGATGTCCGCCTGGAGCCTTGCAGTGTCTGCAATGGAAGACACTGTAATGCAGATTCGGGTGTCATCTGCAAAGGAAGACACGGTGCTGTGGCTGACATCCTTGTCTATGTCGGATATGAGGATGAGGAACAAGATGGGAGCGAGTACTGTGCCTTGTGGAACAGAGCTTTTCACCGTAGCTGCCTCGGACTTTACTCTGTTGACGACTACTCTCTGTGTTCTGTTAGTGAGGAAATTATAGATCCATCGACCGACTTTTCCTGTTATTCCTTTAGCACGCATTTTGTGCGCTATTACGTCATGGTCACACTTGTCGAAGGCTTTTGCAAAGTCTGTATATATTACATCTGCATTCTTATTATCTTCTAGTGCATTTAGGACCTTGTCGTAGTGATCCAATAGTTGAGACAGACAGGAGCGACCTGTTCTAAACCCATGTTGCCCTGGGTTGTGTAACTGATGGGTTTCTAGATGGGTGGTGATCTTGCTTCTTAGGACCCTTTCAAAGATTTTTATGATATGGGATGTTAGTGCTATCGGTCTGTAGTTCTTTGCTGTTGCTTTACTGCCCTCTATGTGGAGTGGGGCTATGTCTGTTGTTTTTAGTAACTGTGGAACGACCCCCGTGTCCATGCTCCCTCTCCATAGGATGGAAAAGGCTCGTGATAGGGGCTTCTTGCAGTTCTTGATGAACGCGGAGTTCCATGAGTCTGGCCCTGGGGCAGAGTGCATGGGCATGTCATTTATCGCCTGTTCGAAGTCATTTGGCGTCAGGATAACATCAGATAGGCTTGTGTTAACCAAATTTTGTGGCTCTCTCTTAAAAAATTCATTTTGATCTTCGACTCTCAGTCTGGTTAGCGGCTTGCTAAAAACTGAGTCATATTGGGACTTGAGTAGCTCACTCATTTCCTTGCTGTCATCTGTGTAGGACCCATCTTGTTTAAGTAGGGGCCCAATACTGGACGTTGTTCTCGACTTTGATTTGGCATAGGAGAAGAAATACTTTGGGTTTCTTTCGATTTCATTTATGGCTTTTAGTTCTTCCCGCGATTCCTGACTCCTATAAGATTCCTTTAGCTTAAGTTCGATGGTTGCTATTTCTCTGACCAGTGTCTCCCTACGCATTTCAGATATATTGACCTCTTTTAGCCGCTCTGTTATTCTTTTTCGTCGCCTGTAAAGGGAGCGCCTGTCTCTTTCTATTTTACATCTACTCCTCCTTTTTCATAGAGGAATAAGTCTTGTGCATACATCGAGTGCCACCAAGTTAATCTGTTCTAGGCATAAGTTGGGGTCTGTGTTGCTTAGTATATCTTCCCAGCATATATCGGTTAGGACTTGGTTTACTTGGTCTCACTTTATGTTTTTGTTATTGAAGTTGAATTTGGTGAATGCTCCCTCGTGACTAGTCTCATTATGTCGGTCTGGGGCTCCACGCATACATGTCTGAACCTCAATTATGTTGTGATCTGAGTATATTGTTTTTGATATGGTGACATTTCTTATCAGATCATCATTGTTAGTGAAGATGAGGTCTAGTGTATTCTCCAGTCTATTAGGCTCTATTATTTGCTGGTTTAAATTGAATTTTGTGCAGAGATTTAAAAGCTCGTGTGAGTGTGAGTTTTCATCAGAGCTGCATCCTGGTGTTATTACTGCAACAATATTATTTGCTATATTCCTCCATTTTAGGAGCCTTAAGTTGAAATCCCCCAGGAGCAAGATGTTGGGTGCAGGAGCTGGAAGATTTTCCAGACAGTGGTCAATTTTTAGCAGCTGTTCCTGGAATTGCTGGGATGTTGCATCCGGAGGCTTGTAGACTACCACAATGACTAGGTTTTGGTTCTCGACCTTTACTGCTAAAACTTCCACTACATCATTTGAGGCATTTAGCAGTTCTGTGCAAACAAGTGACTCTGCAATGTACAGGCCAACCCCCCCCCCCTTTTGCCTGTTCACTCTGTCACATCTGTATAGGTTGTAACCTGGGATCCATATTTCGTTGTCCAAGTGATCCTTTATGTGGGTCTCAGTGAAAGCCGCGAACATTGCCTTTGCCTCTGCAAGCAGTCCACAGATGAAAGGTATTTTGTTGTTTGTTGCTGGCTTTAGACCCTGTATATTTGCAAAGAAGAATGTCATTGGACTGGTGGTATTGTTGGTACTGGGGGGGGATTTTTTTTCCGGCATTAGTATCTGTATCTGTTGGTTTGGAGTGGAGGCCATCGACTGTGGTTCCACTCCAGGAATGACTGGATTTGGTGTACGATTTCTGCCATTTCCTGCCAGTTTTTTTTTCCTTCCTGGCACTAAAAAACCTCTCCCTCTTGAGTGGCTGTGGCTACCCAAGTTTTCCCATGGCCTGGATGTTTTGTATCTTTTTGTACCCTTTAGATGGTGTGCCTGGCAATTTAAGTTATAGCACAGTCTTTCGTGTACTGAAGAGGTGCACATTTCAGGGTGAAAAAGCTTACAGGAAGGGAGTTTGCATTTTTCTGTTGTCATATGGGCATGTCATTTTCTAGGGTGGTCATAGTTGCACGTCCCGTCTGTTTTTCCAGATTTCCCATGTCTGCAGATACCAAGTGCATAGTATGTGCACAGGCTTGGTTTCCGTTTGCCTTGGGTTTCTGTGACTGTATTCCCTGTTGGTGCATGTTTCCCTGTCTTATTCCTATCCTCCCTAGCACCAACAATGGAGCTCCCACCAGTTGTTTTTGGTAATATATCCTCACTATTGCTAGTGGAGCCCTCTTGTTTGCTATTTCCTGTGGTATTTCTAATTTGCATTATTGGTTTTATCTTATCTTTGACTACACTTGTTTCCCCACTACGGCTCCTGTCCCCTATGAGGTCATTTATATGTATTCCTTCCTGCGTATAATTCCCGACTACCTGGACAAAATCTCCAGCTTCACCATTACTGTCTCCCAGGACAGCACCTCCAGCTTCACCATTACTGTCTCCCAGGACAGCACCTCCAGCTTCACCATTACTGTCTCCCAGGACAGCACCTCCAGCTTCACCATTACTGTCTCCCAGGACAGCACCTCCAGCTTCACCATTACTGTCTCCCAGGACAGCACCTCCAGCTTCACCATTACTGTCTCCCAGGATAGCACCTCCAGCTTCACCATTACTATCTCCCAGGACAGCACTATCAGCCCCACATTTACTGACTACCAGGACATCACCTCCAGCCTTACAATTTCTGACTACATGGCCAGTATCAAGGGCAGTACCATTCAGCCCAGACTTTTTATGTTCCCATCTGTTGTAGAAAGCTTCCAGGTTGTCTATGAAAGCAGCTTTGATGTTATCCTCTTTTAATACCCTTGTGATTTTAGTCCACAGATTTTCCTTATTTGGGCATACCCAAAAACACTTCCCTGTTTTAATATACTGCTTGTAGCTAGTTCTTGGATATCTGCACAAGGGGTGTGACACCAATTTCCACAAAAATGACAATTTATCCATGTGGAAGCCCGTTTGTTTGATTGACTGCAGACTATACAGAGCTTCATAATGATTTGAATGGTTGATTTACTGTAATTCTACTAGCAACCTCTTGAATACTCTATTAATAACCTCCTTAAGTGAAGCTCTAGCTATTTGTATTTCTATTTCTAACTGTACTTGTATATTGGACAGCTTACCGTGTACGTTCCTGATTTATATTTATTGTTTGTGTTTGATAAGGGCGCCTACAACCCCATCCGTTTACAGTCTGCTTTATTGTCCAACAAATCCGTTTGAAACCAGTCAAGGGTTCGGACCATCAAGGGTTCGGACCAGTCGAGGGTTCGGACCAGTCGATCTGATCTGATCAGTGGGTCACTTATTTAAAACATACTAGTCGGTGATTTGAGCTAACACATGAAGGATCTACTTGAAATTATCTACCCGAGTAATATGTGATTTGATTGATACAAAAGTATAACTTGCGTGTTGAAGAGCCGGTGATTTCTGGCAGCTCCTACAATGACGAACGGTCGAGCCTCAACCCTTGTTTATCAATCACTGTATCTAGCTTTTCTCTTTTTTTTTTTCGTCTCCACCACAATAAATGCTATATTATCACTATAGTTGACTGGTGGAAATTTTGGAGGAAGGACGCTTTTTCTGTAGTAATAATTGCTTCTCGTTGTGTATATTGCGACCGCTGGTAACTACAGGTTATATGAAATTCACAGTATACGTCTGGTATTTCAAGAAAAAAGAAACTAATGAAAGTCACTCCACTACACTAAGTACCATTACAATACTGGTTAGTTGCTACTACAACACTGTATTCTGCTATTCACTGGTATCACTAGATTATATGCGAGTACACTAGCAGGCCAGGAAGATTATTAAAACAGCTGACCACTGTGGTAAGTTTCTGGCGACTTCTGGCACCTGCCTCTATAGGCTTATCACTTCATTTACAAATTCAACGGGAAGACAACATGGCAGAAAACCTGATCAACTAAATCTCCAAGGAAATGACAGGTCTGTAGGACTTTTCTCTTCAGTGCCAAAGAGGGAAAGAATTGAGCTATTCTCAGGTGCTAAAGTAGAACAAGTTCACAATTTTGCCATTATATTCCAAAACTCATTTATTTTATAGTACTACCTACTATCATATTCCCAAGCTCCATTATTTGATCATCACTTTATTTGTACTAGTCCCTTTTATATTGTCTCCTTTATTTTAGCTTAAAAAAAAAAAAAAACTACCTTAGCTCATTATTTTACATTTGTTAAATAATTCAGGTGCTATTTTTTTTAGCTTAAGACTATTTACTCTGTTTTATACTTAATTCTACCTATAGATTCACTACAAATCTTATGATTACAAGCATTGATCCTGATACCAACCTCTTATTTAATGACTTAAATGAATCAAACAGTTATTGTAATTACTACACTGCAGAACAATCAAAGGCACTTCTCAGTGCCAACAACAACATAACTATCTTTAACTACAATATCAGATCTTTAAGCAAGCATTACGATGACCTCATAGCATTACTAAATTCCTTACATGCCAATATGTCCATCATTACACTAACTGAAACCTGGCTAAAGCCTGATAGTACAGATGTCTATGCCATTCCTGGTTACACAGCCATACACAACTGTAGGCCAGACCAACAAGGGGGTGGCACAGCCATATACTACTCAGACCAACTAGAATGTATCACTAATACTTGCACAAGAGATGAACATGGGGAATATATAATAGCCAAATTCAAATCCAAATACCTACAAAAACCTCTCACATTGATAAACATCTACAGAGTTCCACAGTCAAACATTAGCCAATTTAGTCAAAACCTAGGAAGTATGATAACTGATGCACGCATGAACAAAGATCACTTACTACTCTCAGGTGACTTCAATATAAATCTCCTGCAAGACCAGGACCCACACGTTACTGAATTCACAAACACAATGAGTAACTGTATGTTGCTACCAACAGTAACAAAACCTACAAGAGTTACAGAGACTAGTGTTTCCCTACTTGACCACATCTGGACCAACACCATATCCCCTTTAAAATCAGGCATAATTACAGATAATACCACAGACCACTACCCTACTTTCCTCATAACAACTCTTGGTAAATTACCCCAAGACACTACTAAAGTCACCTTCAGACTTCACAATGAGGCAGCCATTAATAACTTCACAACAGCAGTAGCAAACATTGACTGGCACACTGAGCTAGAAATCAATACAGATATTGACGAATGTATTAATAATTTTCTAAAAAAGACCCAATACCTCTATAACAAGCACTGCCCTAAAAAAACTAAGCAGATGACAGCTAAGAGACTGAACAGTCCCTGGCTAACACCCAGCATTCTCAAATCCATAAATACAAAACACCAATATGAAAAACAGTACAGAATGGGTCACAACCAGAGACCAAACAAAACGTTACTCGTCAATCCTAACCAGCCTGATAAGAAGGGCAAAAAAATTGTATTATGAGAACAGATTATCCAACTTACGAGGTGATATAAAAAAGACCTGGAAAACCCTATCAGAAATTCTGGGAACAAAAAAGATATCACGAAATAGCGAAATAAAATTAGCAAAATCAGATGAACCCCAACTCCCACCAACAGAAACAGCAAACAGACTCAATGATTTCTTCTCCACTATAGGACAAAACCTTGCCAATAAAATCCCAAGCTCAGATACCCCACCAAATGACTACCTCACCGGCAACTACCCGAACACACTGTTCCTAGCTCCGACTAACCCATACGAAGTCTCCCTTATTATCAACGCACTAAAAAACAAGGCAGGAGATTTAAATACCTTACCACCCTTTATATACAAAAAAGTGTCACAAGTGCTATCACCAATCATTGCAACACTCTTTAACAAATCCATTGAATCCTCCACCTTCCCTACAGTACTCAAAATAGCAAGGGTCACCCCGATCCACAAAGGAGGAGACCAAACAGAGTTGAATAACTAAAGGCCAATATCCAACTTACACCCTCTCTCAAAAATCTTCGAAAAATTAATTCATAAACGAATCTACTCCTACCTTATCTCCCAAAACATACTCAACCCCTGCCAATTTGGATTCAGGCCTAATAAAAATACTAATGATGCTATTATACACATGCTAGAACATATATACACTGCAATAGAGAAAAAAGAAGTCCCACTGGGGATCTTCATTGACTTACGTAAAGCTTTTGATACAGTTGACCATGACTTGCTCCACGTAAAATTGTCACACTATGGTATAAGAGGGCACTCCCTCAACTACCTCAAGTCATACCTCAGCAACAGAAGACAATATGTGTACGCAAATGGGGCAAACTCTTCTGCACAACCAATTACAGTTGGTGTCCCACAGGGAAGTGTCCTTGGCCCTCTTCTCTTTCTCCTATACATAAATGACCTACCAAATGCTTCGCAATTACTCAAACCCACACTATTTGCTGATGACACAACATACGTCTTCTCCCACCCGAGCCCAGTCACGCTAGCCAATACTGTAAATACCGAATTACAGAAAATATCTACCTGGATGAGTACTAACAAACTTACACTAAACATTGACAAAACCTACTTCATTCAGTTTGGTAACAGAGCTACAGATGTCCCTCTTAACATAATGATAAACGGATCACCTATCACAAAGCTAACAGAGGGAAAATTCTTAGGAATCCACCTTGATAATAGACTCAAATTTCATACACATATACAACAAATTTCTAAGAAAATTTCCAAGACTGTAGGCATACTATCGAAGATACGGTACTATGCTCCTCAGTCAGCCCTCCTGGCCCTATATCACTCTCTTATTTACCCCTATCTCACCTATGGAATTTGTGCATGGGGCTCAACAACAAGTAACCATCTCAGACCACTAATTACCCAACAAAAGGCTGCAGTTAGAATGATAACAAATTCTCACTACAGGCAGCACACTCCACCAATATTCAATACACTCAACCTACTCACCATACAAAACATCCATACTTATTACTGCACCTATTACATACATAGAACACTCAACTCTGATATTAACCCTCCCCTCAAACATCTCCTTGCCAACCTCAACAGAACACATGACCATAACACAAGGCACAGATCACTCTTTGATATTCCTCGTGTCCATCTCACGCTATGCAAAAACTCAATGCACATAAAAGGCCCTAAAATCTGGAATTCATTACCTGTAAATATAAAAGAAACACTACCTGTTTATAAATTCAAGTCTCTTCTCAAAGATCACTTACTCACCCAAAACCAAATAAATACTGAATAACTGAACCTTATAAATTGTATATCTTAAATGTTTCTCACAATTATATCACATAAATGTTAAACCTAAAACCCAATCTAACTTTATTATTTTTTAAATACACTACCTAACAGAATACTCCATTCTACTGAATTTACAACAATGCATACAACCATATGACCTGTCTTTGTAATACTCACTTGTGCTTTATAGTAATCTGTTTACATTAATGTTTTTCACTGATTTCATCATTGCTTAGTTAATCTTAAGTTAATTTTAAGCCAGCCCGTAATGCTATGCATAGTATAAGTGGCTTTGGCATGCTGCTCTTATCTGTATTTTTTTGTACCTCTGTATGTGTGCTCAAATTATAAATAAATAAATAAATAAATAAATAAATAAACATGGCTGACCTGCATCCAAACAGCAGCTACTGCCAGACGTACAACTAGCGAAGTGAAATTCTCATCTTTACTGACGTTCATCTGTTGACAGTAGCATCATATCTGTACCACCATCATATCACCTGTACCAGTGCTAACGAGAGGGAAACACAGGAGACATCGTCAAATCAACAGTACAAAACTCCAAGGTTATAGGACGGTTAGTAAGTAAGTTTATTCAGGTATACACAAATACAGTTACATAGAATTATCATACATAGCAGCATATGTGTCGAGAACCTAGGATAAGATAAATAAGATAAATAAGATAAATTATGTAACATCACAGTCACTAGTGAAATGGTTGTGAAGCAGATAGACAGACTGAAGCAAAATAAGTCGCCGGGTCCTGATGAGGTTTTTTCAAGGGTTCTTAAGGAATGCAAAATGGAAGTCTGTGAACCATTAACTAATATTTTTAATTTATCTCTTCAAACAGGTGTAGTGTCTGATATGTGGAAGATGGCTAATGTAATTCCTATTTTTAAAACAGGGGACAAGTCGTTACCGTCAAATTACCGCCCAATAAGCCTGACCTCAATTGTAGGCAAATTACTAGAGTCAATTATAGCTGAGATTATAAGAAACCATCTCGATAAGCATAGCTTGATTAATGATACTCAGCATAGATTCACAAGAGGCCGGTCTTGTCTAACTAATTTATTAACTTTCTTCAGTAAAGCTTTTGAGGCTGTTGACCACGATAAAGAATTTGATATTATTTACTTAGATTTTAGTAAGGCTTTTGATAGAGTTCCGCACCATAGACTGTTAAAGAAAGTGGCAGCTCATGGCATTGGGGGAAAAGTGCTCTCGTGGATCGAGTCATGGCTCACTGACAGGAAGCAGAGAGTGTCCATAAATGGGGTTAAATCCGAGTGGGGATCTGTAACAAGTGGCGTTCCACAGGGATCAGTCTTGGGCCCGTTGTTGTTTATAATATATATCAATGATCTTGATGAGGGAATTACTAGTGACATGAGCAAATTCGCCGATGACACAAAGATAAGTAGGATAATTAATTCAAACGTAGATGTTATGGAACTTCAGGAGGATTTAAACAAACTCTATTCTTGATCAGAAAAGTGGCAGATGCAGTTCAATGTAGATAAATGCAAGGTTCTGAAGCTTGGGAGTGCCCATAACCCTAGTACTTATAAGTTAAATGATGTAGAACTTAGCCATACAGATTGCGAAAAGGACTTGGGGGTTATGGTGAGCAGCAACCTTAAACCAAGACAGCAATGCCTAAGCGTACGTAATTTGGCAAATAGATTACTGGGATTTATATCAAGGAGTGTAAGCAACAGAAGTCCAGAGGTCATACTGCAGCTTTATACATCATTAGTAAGGCCTCACCTAGATTATGCAGCTCAGTTCTGGTCTCCATATTACAGAATGGACATAAATTCGTTAGAAAACATTCAGCGTAGGACGACTAAATTAATACATAGCATTAGAAATCTTCCTTATGAAGAAAGATTGAAGACTCTTAAGTTACATTCACTTGTTAGACGAAGAATGAGGGGAGACCTGATCGAAGTGTATAAGTGGAAGATAGGTATTAATAAAGGGAATATTAACAAGGTCTTGAGGATATCTCTCCAAGAGAGAACCTGCAGTAATGGATTTAAATTAGATAAGTTTAGATTTAGAAAGGACATAGGAAAGTATTGGTTTGGAAATAGAGTAGTTGATGAGTGGAACAGTCTACCTAGCTGGGTTATTGAGGCTGGGACTTTGGGTAGTTTCAAATTTAGGTTGGATAAGTACATGAGTGGGACTTTCACATCAGAGCTTATTTCTTGGGTGGCATTGAAAACTGGGTTGGGCAAATGTTTTGTTAGTGGGATGAATTGTAAAGGACCTGCCTAGTATGGGCCAACAGGCCTCCTGCAGTGTTCCTCCTTTCTTATGTTCTTATGTTCTTATAACCCAAAAAAAGTCAGACAGAGTGACTTATTTCCATTGGGGTCCTCAGTGCCAGTCGTGGGAAAGAAGTGAATAGTTAAATAGTCAAGGTTAATGTTTCAGTAGCTGACCTATATTCAGCTGACTAGTGTACAGTGAGAGAATCATAGCAGAAAAAGCCAAATATATCTATAAGCTCAAGGAAAGTCAGGTTGTAGGTGGCGTTACTCCCCTCAGCGTTTTAATAATGGCTGAGTCAGCAGAACAGGTCAGGAGACAACAACACGACACAACCCCCGATAAATGGAATTGAGGGGGATTTGGAAGGATAAAACCATTGATTAAACCTTTCTGGTCTACCAGAATGGAAAGGAGTTAGAAGTTAATTGGTGAAGCCAGACTGTGAAGTGAGGTGGGAAGGGGAGTGTGTAATAAGGGGTTAACTGTAAGGGGTTTGTGAAGTTAAGGGAAAAGTGAGCAGTGAAGAGGGTTTTGAAGAGGAAATTTTACTAGTAATTCAGTGGTGATTGCTAAAGCAGATACTAAGTGTACTAGGGACTGGAAAAGAGAAATAAATATTATTGTATATGAGTAAAAGAGCGAAGAGTGAAAATGGCAGGCATTAGGGGGGTACAGGCTCCCATAATTATATTTATCTTTCTTCTTCAATTCCATGAAGAAAGAAATCAGTCATGGGGGCTGGAAAAGGTGAATGGAGTAACAGCGCCCTGGACAGTAAAAGCCCAACAGTTGCCATCCTACCAGAAAAGTAAATGTCACTATCGCTGCAAGGTATGGCAACACCGCTAGAGCTCCCGCTTCACACACGGAGGGCCCGGGTTCGATTCCCGGCGGGTGGAAACATTTCGACACGTTTCCTTAGACCTGTTGTCCTGTTCACCTAGCAGCAAATAGGTACCTGGGTGTTAGTCGACTGGTGTGGGTCGCATCCTGGGGGACAAGATTAAGGACCCCAATGGAAATAAGTTAGACAGTCCTGGATGGCGCACTGACTTTCTTGGGTTATCCTGGGTGGCTAACCCTCCGGGGTTAAAAATCCGAACGAAATCTTATCTTATACCCAAACAAAAACAGTGGCACACAGCTCTTATTGTAGCGCTCTTAAGTGGTGATATCCAAATTAATCCAGGACCTCAAACTATTGTGCAGAGGCAAAACAGACAGATAAATGACGGCGATAATGACGGTCTAGTAGCTAGGAATGATAACCTTAACTCCATATATAATGCATACATAGGTCAATGTGAGCCAATACAGCCATTATTATTTCAAACACTACCAAACAGGTGCATACACTGTACTAAAGTACGCATGAAAAACAGAAAAGGTACCTTATGTAAAATGTGTAAGGGGTGGGTGCATGATGGATGTATGTACAATTATAGCAACGGTGCCAGAATTCATTTTGTGTGTAACAAATGCACTTTGGCACAGTTACCCTTTAGCAGTGATGACATTGATTTACCTAATTTTAATACAAATGACCCATTGCCATATATTGATGATTATGATTGTTTTATGAAAACAGGCCTTCACTTTATTCATGTCAATGCAAGATCACTTCTTCCTAAATTAGCAGAGATTAGGATTCTAGCTAACAAAATTAGGGCGGCAGTTATAACCATCTCTGAATCTTGGTTGGATGATACGGTGACTGACGACGAGGTCAAAATAGAAGGTTACAATATAAAACGCTTAGATAGGAACAGAAAGGGTGGTGGAGTATGTGCCTACATTAGAAATGACTTAGCTTACAACCCAAGACCTGATTTAAATAACAATAAACTGGAGATTCTATGGTTTGAAGTGCTGCTTCCCAAGACCAAACCCATCTTAGTAGGAACTAGTTACCGCCCTCCTACCCAGGACCAGTTCTTAGAAGACTTTTCCAGAGTCTTGTCCGGAGCTGAAAACAATTGCGAGACAATAATACTGGGCGACTTCAATATCTGTTTTCAGCAGCAAAATAACGGGCTATGCAAAAGGTATAAGCATATTCTAGGATTAAATAGCTACACTCAACTAATTAATACACCAACCTGGATCACACAGTTCTCAGTCACCCTAATTGACCACATACTTTGTAACCGCGCTGAGAGCTGTATAGCCCTTGTGGCTTAGCGCTTCTTTTTTATTATAATAATAATGATAACCGCTCTGAGAACATTAGTCAGTCAGGAGTCATTACCACAGGTCTTAGTGATCATTTCATCATTTACTGCACCAGGAAAATCACTAGGGATAGGATAGGCCTACACAGAACAATAAAAATGAGGTCAACTAGAAACTACAGTAAAGAAACACTGGTAAATAGGCTACACAATTGTGACTGGACAGAGATAACAAGTTGCACGGACGTAAACGATGCCTGGGAAAAATTTAAAACAATGTTCACTACCATCCTTGATAATATTGCTTCAGTTAAAGAGGTTAGGATTAAACGAAGAACTGAACCCTGGATGAATACTGAGATATTAGATAATATGAAATTCAGAGACCAGCTGCTAAAAAGATTTAAAGCAAACAGACAGGATATTGCAGCACTAAATGAATTCCAAAGGGTGAGGAACAGAGTACAGAGACTTATAAAAGGAGCAAAGGCAAAGCACTATTGCTCAAAAATTGAAGAGTATAAGCATAACCCCAGAAAGCTCTGGCAACAACTAAAACAGTTGGGGTATAGCCGTACGCCAGTAGATAGGTCTAACATAGTACTCACTATCGATAATGAGGTATGCCACGAAACATCTAAGGTGGCAAATTGCTTTAATTCCTACTACACATCTGTTGCATCAACACTAGTAAGTAAACTACCAGCTGCATCAAATACCTTTAACACAGACTCTGATAAGTTTCAAACATACTATACCAATAAAGGGGTAACCCCCAACAGTTGTCAACTAGTAAGTGTATCTCATGACTTCGTTCAAAAAGAAATAAGCAGGTTAAACCCAACTAAGAGCACTGGGCCTGATAACATCCCGTCTAAGTTCCTAAAAGATGGTGCTTCTGAACTGTCAATCCCTATTGCTCACATAATAAATCTATCACTCACCGTACCGGAGGGGTTCAAGGAGGCCAGAGTTACTCCTATCTTCAAGAAAAATAGTAGGTCTGATGTAAGCAACTATAGGCCTGTTAGTATACTCAGTATAATATCTAAAATTCTGGAGAGGGCGGTGTATTCTCAATTAGCTATCAATCGGGCTTTAGAAGATCCTATTCAACTGACACCTCCCTTATTAATCTGATGGATTACCTGAGAACTGAAATGTCAAAGGGGAACCTCATAGGTATGGTAACCTTAGACCTGCAAAAGGCTTCGATACTGTCAACCACAATATATTATGTAAGAAACTTCAAGCTATCGGTATAGGTTCTGTAGACTGGTTTAAGTCCTACCTTAGCAATAGGAGACAAATAGTCAAAATCAACAAAACGGAATCAGAACCCCTGCCGATAACATGTGGAGTTCCCCATGGTAGTATTCTAGGTCCCTTATTATTTTTATGTTATGTCAATGATATGCCTATCAGTGTCAAGTGCAAACTCCTACTGTATGCAGATGACAGTGCTCTGTTAGTGACAGGTAAAGACCCACAAGATATTGCTAATGTTTTAACACTGGAACTGGAGTCCTGCAGCAAATGGTTAGTAGACAACAAACTATCATTACACCTAGGGAAAACTGAAGCCATTCTCTTTGGCACGAAACATAAACTGAGAAGGGTAAATAATTTTAATGTTCAGTGTAATGGGGAGCCCATCACTTTGGTTTCATCAGTAAAATATCTGGGAATCCCCTTTGACCCATGCATGTCAGGAGAATTGATAGGGAACAGTGTAGTAAAGAAAGCGAATGCCAGACTGAAGTTCCTGTATAGACAAGCACAGTGTCTACCTACTGAGGCTCGCAGGACCCTATGTCTAACCCTTGTACAATGCCATATGGATTACGCTTGCTCTTCATGGTACTCTGCCTTGACAAAAAAACTGAAAGATAGACTGCAAATCACCCAGAACAAAATCGTAAGATTCATCCTGGGGCTGGGACCAAGAGAACATGTAGGCCAGGATGAATTACAGCAGTTGGATATGTTGAATGTTGAAGACAGAGTAAAACAACTGAAGCTAAATCATGTTTATAAAATTGCTCACGAACAGTGTCCAGAATATCTTGCTGTCAATTTTGTCAAGGTTGGGAACCAAGGCAATCATAGTACTAGGGGGAGAGAGCACAACTTTGTAGTACCCACAGTCATTGGCCAGGCTTCAAACACCTTTTATTGTACAGCAATAAAGGAATGGAACAAACTACCCGCACATGTCAAAGCCAGTCATAGCATGAACCAGTTCAAGAAGAGTGCCAAAAGGTGTCTGATGAATGTAGCTACAGAAAGGGAGGGGAATGATTTTCTATTTTTTAGCTAACATACGTGTAAATTTTACCTTATTCCTAGTAATGACCCTCGTATTGTAGTCTTAATGACCCTCGTGTAGTAGATAGTCTTTTTAGTATGATAATAAGATGTTATCTTCATTGTAGAATAATAAGAAAATATTATAACCTTTATATTATAATAATAAGGTAAAAGGACCCCAATGGAAACAAGTCACTCTGTCTGACTTTTTTGGGTTATCCTAGGTTCCCAACACATATGCTGCTATGTATGATAATTCTATGTAACTGTATTTGTGTATACCTGAATAAACTTACTTACTTACTTACACACTTCTATTCCAGTCAAGATACCAAGACCAAAAGAGGCATCATCATAGGATTTTTCCTAAGAGCATACCGAATTTGTAGTCCTGAGTTTCTTGACGAGGAATGTACATACATTCACCAAACATTCACTGAGTTACATTTTCCTTCTTTTTTCATCAAAGACTGCAAGAAAAGAGCTCTTCAGATCATTAATTCTCCACGCACCAACACCACTCCCAACAAAGTTATAATTCTTCCCAACAGCCAGGTTGCACTGAACGTTTCAAAAGTACTTTCACAAGCTAACACCCGAGTCGCCATCGCTTCTAGCACTTCAATAAAGGATCTAACCAGGACAAAATCCAAGCACCACGAACCAGTCAATGCAGGAGTTTACACTATATCCTGTGGAGGCTGTGACAAGATTTACGTAGGTGAAACAGCAAGAAACCTTGACACCCGCCTCAATGAACACATTTACGCATGTAGGAACGATAACTTGAACAACACCGTAATTCCACCAATCATCTCATGAAATTCAGAGACGCCCAATTAGTGATCAAAGAAACTAATTTCCGCAGACGCAAGTGCCTCGAATCAGCACTGATTGCTGTTTCGAATACAATTAAACAAAACAACGGCAACTTCACCATCTCTGAAGTCTTAGCAAGAATCCTCTTGAAAACAGTAAACCCTGCCATCACATAGTCTCTCCTGTTATACTACACAAAGCACATTACAGAGAGTGAACACTGAAACAAGCGGCCTCTTTCCAGTGTATATTTGTCCAACCTATTTTTATGTTACCCAAGTAATAGCTTTTATATCCTTTTACTCATGTACGAATTAATTGCTCTACCATATTGTATTACTACTACAACTTTTGTCACTACTACTACTACCACTAGTGACCATCGAAATGGTACCTCACTAGTATTGCACCTCACTCTGAGCCTTTATATACCCTCTGTGTCCATGTATTGTTTGTAATGGCTTGATAAAGCTTCTGAAGAGCGAAACGTTGCCACAATAAAATGTCACATTAGTTGCATTGTGTCCTTTTACTTTACACCCTGCAAATAGATGGGTGGGGGACGTCGTTTACTTGTTAATATCTTTGTTTTGGAGGAAGATATTAAGAGGCCTAGTCGATTACAAATTGCTTGAACTTCATTAAGAATGGTGCTCATCTTCTTATGCCCTGTTGTGTGAATCATGATGTCATCAGCATAGCTTATAGCTATATGTTTAGGTGAGGCAGTTAGAGCATTTAGGAGAGCATTAATCAGAACATTAAATAGCATGGGACTGAGAACTCCTCCCTGCGGTGTACTTAGGGACATTTCTTTAGACTCACTTCTAAAGCCTTGATAGTGGACAGAGGGTACTCTATTTGACAGGTATCCTATTATCCAGCAGAGTAAGCTACCACCAATATTCATTTAGGCTAGTTCATGTAGTATAGCGGTTCTGTTTGTGATATCAAATTGAGATTTTAGATCAAGAAATGTGGTAAAACTAGTAGAAGTGTGTGCAGTGAGAAAGGTGGAAATACAGTTCTGCACACCTTTACCTTACATAAACCCATAGAGGTAGGGGGAAAGTTGGTGTCTGATTCTGGAGTACAGTCTGTTAAGTATAATTCTTTCAAGTTTTACAAAAAAAAAGCACCAACGCTGGTAGATATAAATCCTTTTTTTTTTATCTTTCCCTCCATGGGGTTGGGGTTACCTGGAAAATGGCTCTTGATTCAAGGAATTGGAGCTACTCTCCTTTTGGATTATAGTTATGTGAAGCGCTAAACCCATGTGGGTCAGTCAGCAAAGAGGGTGATGGAGGCTTTATCCTCTGTCAGCTGATAGTGAAGGACGCGCTACTCTGGCAGCCAGCCAGGCTAGGGGAAAATCCCCTCCCATAACCAGAAACTGTTAATCCTAGCTATCATGTGGTACCTAGGGAATAATTTGTCGCAATCAAGATCGACCCAAGATACAAATCCAGTCTCCTAAATCAAGAGCCTTTCGCCGGCATCAAAGCAGTCCCCCCCCCCCCCGGTCTCCTCGAAGGGTAACTGGATTACTCCTGCTGTTAATTCAGTATTCTGAGTGGAATATGAGTCTGTGCTGTATTAAGTGCGACCACTGCCTCATGTAATCACACCAACACCCATGAGCACGCAGGCACACCATTATTTTATCATGGGAAAAACTAAATCCATAGATTTCATACAGTATCCTGAGAATGGGAACTAGTCAAACTGGATCCGAGTAAGAATTACTTCGATTCCTTGTATCAAGAGCTTTTCTCCAGCATCAAGCTGATCCCCTGAGGAGCGATGGACTGTGTGGAAAGGGAATAGGGAGGGGAGAGGATATTTTTTTTTGTAAAACGGGATACATCAGCAATGAGCTGTTACTCTTCTATGTGAAAGTTACACAGTGGTGGATTTTATTGTTGAAATCCTTCAGCCTGAGCTGGGATACGTCAGTAGGGCAATGAGGCTATCGTCAAGTATTCCTTTAAGGGTTCATGAGCTACGAGAGCTTCAATGGTCGTGTTGAAAGGAGGGAGGGGGTGAAGACAGGAGTGGTGTGGGAAGGGAGAGGGAGGGTAGAGAGAGGGGTTAGGAGGGGAAGAGTAGGCGAGGAGCCGTGTGGGAAGATGGGGAGGAAAACCTGGGTTATGTGCCAGGCACCGACGTCAGAGGCAGATAAACCACCACCCATGTCTACCCTTCACTGCTACCTCTCCCATAATAATTCCCACAGGTTTCTTGATGCTGGTGAGGGGCTTTTGATCTAAGGAATACGACCTGTGCTCCGGTTCCTTGAAGCGAGTCTGAATGCTTTTCATTACCACCAGGCACTATATGACTTCTGCGGGTTTAGTGCTTCCATGAAAGTAGCAGTAACAATAATCCCAAACCACTCATGCATGCACAGGGGGAGAGGGGTGGAGCACATGGAAAGAAACAAGTGTATAATCGACAACCAGCACGGTTTCAGGGAAGGAAAATCCTGTGTCACAAACCTACTGGAGTTTTATGACAACCTGGAGTTTACCTGGAGAGAGTTCCGGGGGGTCAACGCCCCCGCGGCCCGGTCTGTGACCAGGCCTCCTGGTGGATCAGAGCCTGATCAACCAGGCTGTTGCTGCTGGCTGCACGCAAACCAACGTACGAGCCACAGCCCGGCTGGTCAGGAACCGACTTTAGGTGCTTGTCCAGTGCCAGCTTGAAGACTGCCAGGGGTCTGTTGGTAATCCCCCTTATGTATGCTGGGAGGCAGCTGAACAGTCTCGGGCCCCTGACACTTATTGTATGGTCTCTTTACGTGCTAGTGACACCCCTGCTTTTCATTGGGGGGATGTTGCATCGTCTGCCAAGTCTTTTGCTTTCGTAGTGAGTGATTTTCGTGTGCAAGTTCGGTACTAGTCCCTCTAGGATTTTCCAGGTGACAGAAGTAAGACAAGAGAGAGAGGGGTGGATAGACTGCATTTTCTTGGACTGCAAGAAGGCCTTCGACACAGTTCCTCACAAGAGGTTACTGCAAAAGCTAGAGGATCAGGCACACATAACAGGAAAGGCACTGCAATGGATCAGAGAATACCTGACAGGGAGGCAACAAGAAGTCATGGTACGTGACGAGGTGTCAGAGTGGACGCCAGTGACAAACGGGGTTTCACAGGGGTCAGTCCTAGGGCCTGTGCTGTTTTTGGTATATGTGAATGGCATAACGGAAGGGATAGATTCAGAAGTGTCCTTGTTTGCAGATGATGTAAAGTTAATGAGGAGAATCAAATCAGTCAGGGATCAGGCAGGACTACAAAGAGACCTGGACAGGCTACAAGCTTGGTCCAGCAACTGGCTCCTTGCATTTAACCCTGTTAAATGCAAAGTCATGAAGATTGGGGAAGGGCAAAGAAGACTGCAGACACAGTATAATCTAGGTGGCCAAAGACTGCAAACCTCACTCGAGGAAAAAGATCTGGGGGTAAGTATAACACCGAGCATATCTGAGGCGCACATCAATCGGATAACTGCTGCAGCGTACGGGTGTCTGGCAAACCTAAGGATAGCATTCCGATACCTCAGTAAGGAATCGTTCAAGACTCTGTACACCATTTACGTCAGGCCCATACTGGAGTATGCAGCACCAGCTTGGAATCCACACCTGGTCAAGCATGTCAAGAAATTAGAAAGAGTGCAAAGGTTTGCAACAAGACTAGTCCCAGAGCTAAGGGGATTGTCCTACAAAGAAAGGTTAAGGGAAATCGGCCTGACGACACTGGAGGACAGGAGGGTCAGGGGAGACATGATAACGACATATAAAATACTGTGCAGAATAGACAATGTGGACAAAGACAGGATGTTCCAGAGATATGACACAGAAACAAGAGGTCACAATTGGAAGTTGAAGACTCAGATGAGTCAAAGGGATATTAGGAAGTATATCTTCAGTCATAGAGTTGTCAGGCCGTGGAATAGCCTAGAAAGTGACGTAGTGGAGGCGGGAACCATACATAGTTTTAAGACGAGGTTTGATAAAGCTCATGGAGCAGGGAGAGAGAGGACCCAGTAGCAATCAGTGAAGAGGCGAGGCCAGGGGCTATGACTCGACCCCTGCAACCACAAATAAGTGAGTAAATATGCTAGTATGCTTGAAAACTTTTTCCATGGTGGAATTGTATTTAGACTGAAATACGAAAGGTGGTAATAAGTGCAATGACCACTGAAACTTTTAAGCAATTAACAAGATTATACACAGGAACCGTGATAGCTACAAATGCGTGATCACAACTGAGTAATTACAGTTATATTTATACTCAGAACACAAATAACAGATACTTAGGCAAGAGGAAAGTAATAACGACATTTTGGTCCAACTTGAGCTGAACTTGATGCCTTTATAATTTGATACTCGAGTTTTGGATGAGCAGAGGAGTGCATTAAGATACTGTAATGAAAGTTTTAGACAATTTCCCACAGACTAATCGGGAAAGTACAAGACCAAAGACTTAGGATATGAATAGGAAAAATTACTTGTGGGGTGCCATAAGTATTGGTGCTTCCACAATATTTCTGATTTATACAACTGACTTGCCAGAAGAAATAAACTATATGAAGATGTTATTATATCTAGTCTAGTGGATAAAATATTACCTTATAACCAGTGGTGGCTCATAGCTAAAATTAGTGGTGCTGCTGCTTCAGAAAATTTTTAGCCATTGTTTTAATATTGCACAAAATAAAAGAACCGAAAAAACTATGAATTAAATAAAATAGCTGGAAGCATGATAATCATTTAATCCTATACTTTATCACATTCAAGAACATGGTACATGGTTTTTGAGCACAACACACGTCGCTGAATCAAAAAGAAACAGTACCTCACACTAGCACAAGGTTGGCACTGCATCAGCAACAGTGCTCTCTCTACCTAGCATGCAGCGCCTTATCTCGGACACGTGCACATGCGCACAACAGTCAAACACCGAGTCGCTGGAACTGTGAAGCGCACAGTTCCATACAAGGATTTTTGTAATTTTTTCATGTACTAGGGGATGGCTACTGACATTAAGCTTAAGGATTATATAATGTAAAAGTATAAAAAAAGAATTAAAGAAAAAAAGACTCATTACAGTGGACCCCCGGTTAACGATATTTTTTCATTCCAGAAGTATGTTCAGGTGCCAGTACTGACTGAATTTGTTCCCATAAGGAATATTGTGAAGTAGATTAGTCCATTTCAGACCCCCAAACATACACGTACAAACGCACTTACATAAATACACTTACATAATTGGTCGCATTGGGAGGTGATCGTTATGCGGGGGTCCACTGTACAGTGGACCCCCGCATAGCGACCTTAATCCGTGCAAGAGGGCTGGTTGTTATGCGAAATGTTCGGTATGCGAATGAATTTTCCCCATAAGAAATAATGGAAATCAAATTAATCTGTGCAAGACACCCAAAAGTATGAAAAAAAAAAAATTTTTACCACATGAAATGTTAATTTTAATACACACAAACTGAAAAAGGCATGCACAATTACATCACACTTACTTTTATTGAAGATCTGGTGATGATTGATGGGATGGGAGGAGGGGAGAGTGTGTGTTAGTGTTTAGAAGGGGAATCCCCTTCCATTAAGACTTGAGGTGTCGAGTCCTTTTCTGGGGTTACTTCCCTTCTTCTTTTAATGCCACTAGGACCAGCTTCAGAGTCACTGGACTTCTTTCGCACAACATATCTGTCCATAGTGGCCTGTACCTCTCGTTCCTTTATGACTTCCCTAAAGTGTTTCACAACATTGTCAGTGTACAGGTTGCCAATACGGCTTGCAATAGCTGTGTGAGGGTGATTTTCATCCATGAAGGTTTGCACTTCAAGCCACTTTGCACAGATTTCCTTAATCTTTGTAGTAGGCAACTTCTTCAATTTCTCTCTCCCCTCCTCTGAACCAGTTTCCTCAGGTCTGGCCTCTTGCTGTTGAAGTTGATCTATCAGCTCATCAGTGGTTAGTTCTTCATTGTCCTCCTCCACCAACTCTTCCACATCATCCCCACTAACCTCCAACCCTAAGGACTTTCCCAATGCCACAATGGATTCCTCAACTGGCATAATCCTCTCAGGGTTAGCCTCAAACCCTTCAAAATCCCTTTTGTCTACACATTCTGGCCACAGTTTCTTCCAAGCACCAACTCTTCCACATCATCCCCACTAACCTCCAACCCTAAGGACTTTCCCAATGCCACAATGGATTCCTCAACTGGCATAATCCTCTCAGGGTTAGCCTCAAACCCTTCAAAATCCCTTTTGTCTACACATTCTGGCCACAGTTTCTTCCAAGCAGAGTTCAAGGTCTTCTTAGTCACTCCCTCCCAAGCCTTACCTATAAGGTTTACACAATTGAGGATATTAAAGTGATCTCTCCAAAAGTCTCTTAGTCAGTTGAGTTTCTTAAGTCACTACAAAGCACCTTTCAAACAGAGCTTTTGTGTACAGTTTTTTGAAGTTTGCAATAACCTGCTGGTCCATGGGCTGCAGGAGAGGAGTGGTATTAGGAGGCAAAAACTTCACCTTAATGAATTTCATGTCCCCATAAAGTCGCTCTGCCACGTCTGTAGGATGACCAGGGGCATTGTCTAACACCAGGAGGCACTTAAGTTCTAATTTCTTTTCAGTTAGGTAATCTTTCACATTGGGGGCAAATGCATGGTGTAACCAGTCATAGAAAAAGTCCCTAGTGACCCATGCCTTACTGTTTGCCCTCCACAGCACACACAAATTCTCCTTGAGGACATTCTTTTGCCTGAACGGTCTGGGAGTTTCAGAGTGATACACTAATAAAGGCTTCACTTTGCAATCACCAGTAGCATTGGAACACATCAACAAAGTAAGCCTGTCTTTCATAGGCTTATGTCCTGGGAGTGCCTTTTCCTCCTGAGTAATGTAGGTCCTGCTTGGCATTTTCTTCCAAAACAGGCCTGTTTCATCACAATTAAACACTTGTTCAGGTTTCAGTCCTTCACTTTCTATGTACTCCTTGAATTCCTGCACATATTTTTCAGCTGCTTTGTGGTCCGAACTGGCAGCCTCACCATGCCTTATCACACTATGTATGCCACTACGCTTCTTAAATCTCTCAAACCAACCTTTGCTGGCCTTAAATTCACTCACATCATCACTAGTTGCAGGCATTTTTTTAATTAAATCCTCATGCAACTTCCTAGCCTTTTCGCTTATGATCGCTTGAGAGATGCTATCTCCTGCTATCTGTTTTTCATTTATCCACACCAGTAAGAGTCTCTCAACATCTTCCATCACTTGCGATCTCTGTTTCGAAAACACAGTTAAACCTTTGGCAAGAACAGCTTCCTTGATTGCCTTTCTGTTGCCCACAATAGTAGAGATGGTTGATTTGGGTTTCTTGTACAACCTGACCAGGTCGGCGACACGCACTCCACTTTCATACTTATCAATGATCTCTTTCTTCATCTCTATTGGAATTCTCACCCTTATTGCTGTAGGGTTGGAACTAGAAGCTTTCTTGGGGCCCATGGTCACTTATTTTCCAGATAAAGCACCGAAAACACTGTAATAATACGAAATATTCCGATTGTATGCTTGGATGTTACCGCGGAGGCTGGCTGGTAAACAATGCCACCGGCGGAACATATGAGGCTGGCTCAGGCCGCACATTGGACGCGTCTCGGACGAAGGGCGGTGAGAGGGTTTTTGGGCGGTATGCGAGGCAAAATTTTTGCGATCAAAGCGAGCGGTATGCGGATTGTACAGTATGCGATGCGTACGGTATGCGGGGGTCCACTGTATATTGAATGTTATCGATAATATTGAGTGAAAATAGGGGGTGCTTCAGTTCTGCAGAGCCTATACACGAGCCGCCAGTGCTTATAACAGACAACAGTCACAGCGAGAAAGATGTCAACAGGTGGGACACCACAGGGTTTGGTTCTTGGATCCATGCCGTTTCTGGTATGTAAATTACACTCCTAAATTACTGTTTGTGGATGATACAAAACTAAAGAAAATATATATACAGAAAAGAACTGCAAACTGCTACAGGACTTGAACAAGCCACATGAATGATCCAACAAATGGCTACAGAAATTCAACCCCAGTAAATGCACAGTAAAAAGAATAGGATCAGGAAATACGCCAGAGAATACCCTATGAGATGGAGGAACTCATGACACCAAAAACATAAAAGGATCTATGGGGAAGATATCCCACCAAACCAGTGGTATATGTAAAGCTGGTAATTATAAAAAATAGCCATCAACAATTCAAACAACGTGTCATTCGGCTTACTGGAGAAACAGAATAAGAGAACACAATCTGAAATGGCAACTCAACTGAGCCACAGTGACACATGAAAGAATTCTTCCAGTGAGGGTGTAATGAAAAAATGGAATATTTTGGGAAAGGATCTAGTAGAGATAACTAAATACATGGGTTTAAAATGAGATATGATAAGAAATCAAATGGTAATGGATTAAGCCTCTAAGGATACAAATAGGCAAGTACAATACACCATATATTGTTGGAAGAGCATGAAACACAAGATGATATAATCAGAACATACAAAATTTATCATGGACATGTAATTTTTTTAATTCATTATTGCAGTTCCTTCATACAAGTTTTAGGTGTCATACAAATTAAACAATTTTTGTTCAATATCCGCTGGTATTCTCCATTTACCATGTTGTAATCTTTTTATTGTAACGTTTACCAGAAATGAAATTTGTCTCAAATAAATCAGCTGAACATAGAAATTGGGATGCCATTTAAATATTTATTTGATATAGAGTGCAGTTGACAAATCAGTTATAATGCAAACTTATCAATTCTAAACATGTCATGGACTAAGTAAAAGCAGAGATATTAATAAAAGTAGTGGCAGCACCAAGGGGAAGGGCTGGGGGCTTTACCCCTGCAAAGCCACCCCATAATTCCCTTCAGCCTCCAATAACCCCTCCTGTAGTGAAAATCCTCAGACAACGTTCACTCTCAATGGTTTCACAAACTGGGAAAAAAAAGGCAGAGATCTCTGAAGACACAAAACAGCTGCCACACACAAGTATGCCATGGAATCTTGGACTAAATTCAGAAATCAGAAAATAACTGGGTCGAGGCTCCAAAATATAATGCTCCTTCTCATTTAATGATTGCTCAAGAAAATAGGCATTACATGAGAGCAGTTACCAAGTTTCTACGATTTACTGCTTGTTACAGCATAGCAGAGAGGACACACATGATAAATCTGAGAATAGGGTACACTTTTTGAAACTCCTTTTTCAGTAACTTTGATGACATTAAAAAGGTTTCAGATTTACAGTACTTGACACTATCATATATATTCATTATAATATACAAAATGAAGTAATCAATATCATGGCAACCATTGTCAAAAAGGAAATCAGTGATGTTAAAATTACAGGACATTTTATTTTACTTGTTTACAAAACAAAAAAAAAGTAAGCAAAAAAAAAAAAAAAAGGGAGGGGGGGAGATATCTGTGGTTGTATAATGCAGACATTCATGAGTCATTTCTAAGTTTCACAGCAGCAGATAGTCTGGATGTAGATTCTCTCCTACAGAAAATCACTCACTGAAACTGTAACATACATATACACAAAAACATGCGTATTGAACAGAGTTATGATGGTACTGCGGCAATGATGTGCAGAAAAGAAGTTCCACAAGCAGTATACTACTGTATGTTCACAGCTTTGCTCACAGGCTAAACTAAACACTGGTTGAATATGTCCACAGTATTCAGATAGTGGCCAAAAAATTTAAACACTGCTGTACAAGACAACTATGATATTAAGGCAGCCAAATATGTCCTAAGTGGACTGAGACTGGGCCACTATTGGTGGACAAAGAATCGAGCTAACTCCTTGTGCTGCATGACCCACACGGGTTTAATGCTGAATGACATGTATATTATTACAAAAACTAAGTGCTAAACCTACAAGGGTCAGACAGCGCTATATGATCTACAGTATAATACCAAGGAAAAGTTCTTATTGTGTTTATCGTTGAACACAACATACCATTTATCTGACTATTGGCCGGCCATGCCACACATCCAAGTTATTCAGCATCTTCAATGAGTAGTTATTTAAAAAAAAAAAATTTAATGTGGCACTGTACTATACTTATAAGACATTGCCTGGGTCTGATCCTCATCCCATGTTTGTCAGCTCTAAGTAGTCTGCAATTACTAGTCATCCTATTTAGACCCCAAAATTAGTGTTTACTTTCCTTTTCTTGTTAAATTTATTTCAAACTTCTGCAGAAAATGGCAAACAACTGCCTCGTGCCCAATGCAAATACACACATGCCAATAACAGCCATTTTATTTGTAGATACAAGAACTCGACACAAAATTACATGAAGCATTCTGTGCAGTGTACTCAGATAAAAATAATTTCAAAATTGTCAAAATTTGTATTTTAAAGTAACCATGGATGAAAATACAAACATTTTTAAAATTGAGAAATCTATGGAAAAACTGAACATTTTCTTGCAAATGATTTATATTATTATTATCATCATCAAAAAGAAATGCTAAACCTGCAAATGATTCATAGCATTAATCAAATACACAAAGGCATACAGTTCATTCCTATCGAGCTGCCGCAAATTAGGTGGTCGCCATGGCTAAGTGGCCTTGAAGATGGCATGTATCCAGCCCACTGAATTATCATTATTATTAATTCTGCAGTAACATACCCAGACTAACCATCCCAAGACACTACACATGACTCACTGGTTATTATTACAGCCAACCTATCCTCAGATTAATGTCCAACTGTTACCATCATTCATTGACAGTCTTACCAGAAGTGTGTTGACATCACAGTTCAGAGAACCCTCTGACTGCAACATCCCCACACCACCTTCAAAGTGCAGGCATTGTTCTTCCCACCTCCAGGTCTAAGTCAGGCTAAACAATTTTCCCTGAATCCCTTTATGAAAATTACCTTGTTCACACTCCAACAGCACATTCATTAAAAACCACTTTATCCATTCACTTCTAACACTCACACAAGCCTGCTAGATGCTGAAACCCATAATGCCAACACACTATATATGTACAAACCAAAATACAACATACTAGCTTTGCTATCAAACTTAAGTTACATACATGCTTATATCAAAAAACAATTAGCTTATTTATATAATTTTTCTTTCTCTGCAAATGTTATTTAGATTAGGTTAGTTTGGTAAGATTCATGATGAACACTTATTATGTATGATACAGTACCAATGTCTGGATGCAAAGCCTGTAGCTTTTTTTTTTAGTTTACTCTACCTTGCATATGTATGTTTAAATCACTACTTATAATAAGCAAATAAAAATAATTAATCTGAGGACACTGCTTACAGTACAGTGTTACATTCAAGATTCATGTAATTGTAATAACACAATTGTGTTAAACCAAGAAGGTAATGCTTTAAACCATTAAGGGCCAAGCAATGTCTGAGGAATAGGAGGTAATCTGGTCTGATTTGAGAGGATAGCTCAAATGGCTTGCATCAGGAGTCCTTCACCAATATCAAGACACTCCCTTAGAGGGTACATGCTTTGTAAAAAGGACTATAAAGCAAGTACTGTGAGTGTGTGGTGCTAGTAACAAAATTGTTGATAAAATACTTTGTTAATCCCAACTTTGTGTAAATACTGTAACAGTACTGCATATCCTGTCTCCTTTCTGACCTACTTTTCCTTACTTAGACGGAAGCACTAAACCCAAAGGAGTCATACAGCACCTGGGAAATGAAAGGTAATCTAGTTTGATTTGGAGGAGGTAAATGTAGTTCAAATACCTTGGCACTGGATATCTTTACCAGCATATGAACTTGACATTCCCTCCCCAGTTGAAGGGGGGCTACTTGTATGGATCAGTATTTAACTGTATACCCCAGCCGCCTCTTCATGCTGCCTATGCCCAGCTCTGTAATTCTGTATTCCCACATTGGGAATACAGCATGCTCAGCCCTAGTCCTTTGATTATTATGATATTCTTAAAATCCTCCATTATATGTCCAAGTACGCTCAGCCATACATCCTAACACTGCCATTAATACTATCCATTTTTTTTTTTACCAAAACTACTGGTTTTATCACTAGACTATGCATATTGCTGGTACAGTGGAACCTTGAGTGTCGGCCGTAGTCCGTTCTAGAAGCTCGGCCGAAACTAAAATTGTTCAAAAGTCAAAGCAATATTTCCCATAAGAAATAATGTAAATCCAATTAATCCGTTCCAGACACCCAAAAATATTAAAAAAAAAAAAAAAAAATTGAAGAATAACTATAGTTTTACAAACACAAAACAATTACGTATACAGTGGTACCCCGAGTTTCATACATAATTCGTTCCAGAAGGCTGTTCGAGTGCTGTTACTGAACGAATCTGTTCCCATAAGGAATAATGTAAATTAGATTAGTCCGTTTCAGACTCCCCAAAATACACTTAGAAAAGCACTTACAATAATACGTTTACATAATTGTTCGAGTTGGGAGCTGTACAAAACTTGGGGTACTGTAAATACATATAGTACTTAAATGACTAATGAAATAAATAAATAAACATTTAAAAATCACATTTGCATACCTTTATTGAAGACTTGGTGTATGGAAGACAGGGAGGAGAGAGGGAGGACGTATTATTGTTTGGAAGGGGAATCCCTTTCCATAATGACTTTAGGTACCAAGTCCTTATCCGGGGTTACTCTTCTTTGCTTTTTAATGGCACTAGGACCAGCTTGAGAGTCACTGGACCCCTGTCGCACAAAAAAAAAACTGTCCAGAGAGGTCTGTTTCTGGCGTCTCTTTAATATTTGTCTGAAATGGGACATGGTTTTGTCACTGAACATGTTGCAGAGATGGCTTGTTTCAGCTTGCTCATGGTGATATTTCTCAACAAAAGCTTGCACCCTACTCCACATTGCACAAATCTCCTTAATCTCTGAAGAGGGCACCTCCTTCCCTCCCTCTTCCTTCTTCTCTGAAGCAAGTTCCTCTGCTGTGGTCTGTTGCTGTTCCAGATGAAGGTCTTGCAGCTCTTCAGTGGTTAGTTCTTCCCTGTGGTCCTCCACCAACTCTTCTACATCCTGGCCACTCACCTCCAACCCCATAGTTAATTATGTAGCAGTCGCACTCAATCAACAAGCACAAAAAAAATGGATTATTTTGAAATGTTTGGATGAATGCGCAGGGTAATGTTCATTCGAGAAGAAACAAAGCCAGACTGACTCACAACGCATGCGTGGGATGCTTTGTGAGGGGGCGGGCAGGCGGACAGGTCTGGTACGACAGCTGAAACTCAAGGTACTGTTTGAAACTCAAGACAAAATTTAAGGGAAAAAAGTGATCGAAACTCAAAACAGCTAAAACGTGGGGAGGCCGAAACTTGAGGTTCCACTGTACTATCTTTCCTTACATCTTACTGGACATAGAATATATGGTATTCTACAGTACTATAATTACTCAGTACCCCAACAAAGCATAGATGGTATTCTACAGTACTATAATTGCTCAGTACCCCAAGGCAGAGATGGTATTCTACAGTACTATAATTACAGTGGACCCCCGCATACCATACGCATCGCATACCGTACAATCCGCATACCGGACGCTTTGATCGCAAAAATTTGGCCTCGCATACCGCCCAAAAACCCGCTCACCGTCCTTCGTCCGAGACGCGTCCAATGTGCGGCCTGAGCCAGCCTCATATGTTCTGCCGGTGGCATTGTTTACCAGCCAGCCTCCGCGGTAACATCCAAGCATACAATCGGAATATTTCGTATTATTACAGTGTTTTCGGTGCTTTATCTGGAAAATAAGTGACCATGGGTCCCAAGAAAGCTTCTACTGCCAACCCTACAGCAATAAGGGTGAGAATTCCAATAGAAATGAAGAAAGAGATCATTGATAAGTATGAAAGTGGAGTGCGCGTCTCCGAGCTGGTCAGGTTGTACAAGAAACCCAAATCAACCATCTCTACTATTGTGGGCAACAGAAAGGCAATCAAGGAAGCTGTTCTTGCCAAAGGTTCAACTGTGTTTTCGAAACAGATATCGCAAGTGATGGAAGATGTTGAGAGACTCTTATTGGTGTGGATAAATGAAAAACAGGTAGCAGGAGATAGCGTCTCTCAAGCGATCATAAGCGAAAAGGCTAGGAAGTTGCATGAGGATTTAATTAAAAAAATGCCTGCAACTAGTGATGATGTGAGTGAATTTAAGGCCAGCAAAGGTTGGTTTGAGAGATTTAAGAATCGTAGTGGCATACATAGTGTGATAAGGCATGGTGAGGCTGCCAGTTCGGACCACAAAGCAGCTGAAAAATATGTGCAGGAATTCAAGGAGTACATAGAAAATGAAGGACTGAAACCTGAACAAGTGTTTAATTGTGATGAAACAGGCTTGTTTTGGAAGAAAATGCCAAGCAGGACCTACATTACTCAGGAGGAAAAGGCACTCCCAGGACATAAGCCTATGAAAGACAGGCTTACTTTGTTGATGTGTTCCAATGCTACTGGTGATTGCAAAGTGAAGCCTTTATTAGTGTATCACTCTGAAACTCCCAGACCGTTCAGGCAAAAGAATGTCCTCAAGGAGAATTTGTGTGTGCTGTGGAGGGCAAACAGTAAGGCATGGGTCACTAGGGACTTTTTCTATGACTGGTTACACCATGCATTTGCCCCCAATGTGAAAGATTACCTAACTGAAAAGAAATTAGAACTTAAGTGCCTCCTGGTGTTAGACAATGCCCCTGGTCATCCTACAGACGTGGCAGAGCGACTTTATGGGGACATGAAATTCATTAAGGTGAAGTTTTTGCCTCCTAATACCACTCCTCTCCTGCAGCCCATGGACCAGCAGGTTATTGCAAACTTCAAAAAACTGTACACAAAAGCTCTGTTTGAAAGGTGCTTTGTAGTGACCTCAGAAACTCAACTGACTCTAAGAGACTTTTGGAGAGATCACTTTAATATCCTCAATTGTGTAAACCTTATAGGTAAGGCTTGGGAGGGAGTGACTAAGAAGACCTTGAACTCTGCTTGGAAGAAACTGTGGCCAGAATGTGTAGACAAAAGGGATTTTGAAGGGTTTGAGGCTAACCCTGAGAGGATTATGCCAGTTGAGGAATCCATTGTGGCATTGGGAAAGTCCTTAGGGTTGGAGGTTAGTGGGGATGATGTGGAAGAGTTGGTGGAGGAGGACAATGAAGAACTAACCACTGATGAGCTGATAGATCAACTTCAACAGCAAGAGGCCAGACCTGAGGAAACTGGTTCAGAGGAGGGGAGAGAGAAATTGAAGAAGTTGCCTACTACAAAGATTAAGGAAATCTGTGCAAAGTGGCTTGAAGTGCAAACCTTCATGGATGAAAATCACCCTCACGCAGCTATTGCGAGCCGTGTTGGCAACCTGTACACTGACAATGTTGTGAAACACTTTAGGGAAGTCATAAAGGAATGAGAGGTACAGGCCACTATGGACAGATATGTTGTGCGAAAGAAGTCCAGTGACTCTGAAGCTGGTCCTAGTGGCATTAAAAGAAGAAGGGAAGTAACCCCAGAAAAGGACTCGACACCTCAAGTCTTAATGGAAGGGGATTCCCCTTCTAAACACTAACACTCTCTCTCCCCTCCTCCCATCCCATCAATCATCACCAGATCTTCAATAAAAGTAAGTGTCATGTAATTGTGCATGCCTTTTTCAGTTTGTGTGTATTAAAATTAACATTTCATGTGGTAAAATTTTTTTTTTTTCATACTTTTGGGTGTCTTGCACAGATTAATTTGATTTCCATTATTTCTTATGGGGAAAATTCATTCGCATACCGAACATTTCGCATAACAACCAGCCCTCTTGCACGGATTAAGGTCGCTATGCAGGGGTCCACTGTACTCAGTACCCACCCTCCTCTATTCATAACTACTGATCCTAAGGTATTATCAAATTGTTCATATTTTAGTCAGGAGGAAACCACTGAACCCATAGGGGTCACATAGTGTCTGGACTATAGTTATAGTAGCACAGTGGACCCCCAAGTTTCGGCAGCCTCGACTTTCGTGAAATTCGACCTTCGGCGAGTTTTTTTGGAAAAATTTGGCTTCGAGTTCCATAAAAAGGCTTGTGTTTCGGCAACTGTCCGGTACCCGTCCACCCGTCACCACGCACACCAAGCCAGTCTCCCACATCATTCATGCTCAGTGTGCCATTGTTTACCAACATGTGACCATCACCCTGCGGGTTCATACAATATATTTCACAATAATCCATTGTTTTTTGTGCTTGCAAGTGCTAAATAAGTTATCATGGACCCAAGGAAAGCTAGTGCAAGCCCTTTGGTAAATAAAGTGAGTGACGGGGATGTGGAAGAGTTGGTGGAGGACCACAGGGAAGAGCTAACCACTGACGAACTGCAAGAGCTTCAACTGGAACAGCATCAGAACACAGCCGAGGGACTTGCTTCAGAGGAGGAGAAAGGGGAGTGGATGAGGTGCCTTCTTCAGTGATTAAGGACATGTGTGGAATGTGGAATGAGTTGCAAAGTTTTGTTGAAAAGTATCACCCTGACCAAGCTGAAACAAGCCATATCTGCAACATGTACAATGACAGTGTTGTGTCCCACTTCAGGGAAATCTTAAAGAAATGCCAGAAAAAGACCTCTCTGGACAGATATTTTGTGCGACAGGGGTTCAGTGACTCTCAAGTTGTTCCCAGTGGTATTAAAAGAAGAAGCGAAGTAACCCGAGATAAGGACTTGCTACCTAAAGTCCTAATGGAAGGAAATTCTCCTTCCAAACAATAGTGTACACCTTCCTCCTATCCCCTCCTCCCGTCTTCCATCCACGCAGAAGTCTTCAGTAAAGGTAAGTGTAATGTTATTATTTTTTTTAAATGCATATATATACTTGATTTCTGATTGTTTTCATTATGTAAATCTTTATTTAATTTGAAAAAAAAATTATTTTAATATTTATGGGTGTCTGGAACGGATTAATTTTATTTCCATTATTTCTTATGGGGAAAATGGTTTCAAGTTTCATGAATTTCGACCTTCGGCGGGCTCTCTGGAGCAGATTAATCACGAAACTCGGGGTCCACTGTATTACATTAATGAGAAAGTATTAAACCAGCAAGGTTTGTACAGGCCTACTGCTCTTCAGTTCTCATGATTTGAGGCAATGGAGTGAAGGTAGCCTTGCTTGTAATCAGTGGACAGCACAAAACTCATAGGGGTCATTTGGCATATGGGGAATGGGAAGGTTTGATCCAAGGAAGGGGAGAATGAGTCCAGCTCCTTGAATCAAGAGCCTCCATCAGCATCAATACACTTCCCTCGAGAGGAGGGATCTCAAAGCATTGTTTATCTTTAAGAGGGGGGGGGATGCATTAAATCCATAGGGTCAAATAACAGGGGGAACTGGAATTAACTGTCTGATTAAAGGGAGAATAACTAACTCCTTGGATCAAGAGCAATTTTCACTGACATGGGACCCCTCTTAACCCCTGAACGGTCCAAACGTATATATACGTTCTCTCGCCCAGCGCCCCGATTAAAAAAAAACAAAAAAAAAAAAAAAAATTACAGAAATAAAGTGCACATTTTTTAAGTGTTATAGGATAACAAAAAATTTAGGGTCAGTTCTTACCGAGATATGAGGCCGTGAAGTTGGCACTTGGCGATCACCTGACGGCAATGTGGAGCGCTACCGCTTGCAGAAATTCTACATATTTACCACTTTTTCCCATTTCTTTTTTTTAATTTTCTTGGTTTTTTTGATATGATAATTGTTTTATAATAAATCCTGTGATTTCAATGCCAATTGTTGTTTATACACCAATATTATATATGAAATTATTATCATACTGTCATAAATGCACATGTACACACTGATAGGTAATTTTGCACACCTGGCTGAGTCACATTCTATTATCTACAACTATATACATGTACAAGTACAGTGGAACCTCGGCTTAAGAATGCTCCACCATGTGAATTTTTCAGGATACGAACAGTCACTCGATCGATTTTTTGCTTCTAGATACAAACGAAATTTCAGAATGCAAACTTCCCCCTCAAGGGAGGTTCCTTGGTGAGGGGCTTTTGATCAAGGGAATTGGATCTATGCTCCACTTCCCTAAATTAACAATAATAATAACAATAAAATTATTATTATAATACACACGTACTGTACTAATAATAATACAACTGCAGCAGGCCTGTTGGCCCATAGTAGGCAGGTCCTTCACAATCCATACCACTAACAGAATATTTGCCCAACTCAATTTTCAATGCTACCCAAGCAATAAGCTTCAATAATTCTATTTACTCATTTGCAGGTCCCACTCACATCCAACCCCTCTCACTCGTGTATTTATCCAACCTAAATTTGAAACTACCCAAGGTTTTAGCTTCGATAGAACCTTGGGTAGCATTAAAGAGAGATTGGACAAATATATGAGTGGGAGGGGATGGGTATGATTGGTGTCTTTGGTACATAATTACATTAGAGAGGAGGAACACTGCATTAGGGCTGTTGGCCCATACTAGGCAGGTCCTTCACAGATCCAACCCACTAACAGAATAAGTGTACCCAAGCAATAAGCGTTGACAATTCTAGTTACTCATCTTGACTGTGTGCTAATGGAGTTACAGGAAGCTGACATCGAAGAAATGCTCAACACTGACAATGATGCACCTGTTGTGCATTCCTTGAGTGATGGTGAAATTAGATGAATTGTGATATATAAATAAGCCATAGAGTTGACATTAGCATCATATTGAAGTATTTTGTTGTGCCTCCTAAGAGAGGAATTCCACTGGAACGGATTAATGTCATTTCAATTAATTTAAATGAGGAAAATTGACTCAGCACACGAACAAATCGGGATAATAACAAGGTCACGAAACGGATTAAATTCGTACGCCGAGGTTTCACTGTATTTACATGTCCCACTTATGTTTCTAAAATTCCACGATTGTATGATACTCCATGAAGCCTGGATTCATACAGAGTGCCACCCCACACTGGTGATACATGAATCACGTGTCCTTCCACTGTTGGGGTCGTTTTGTGATGGTAGCACACACAGCACACTTTTTCTGGGAATTCTTCTTCTTTGAGGTAGGTGGTATTGGTACCAGGTAGTGACAGTTAGGGATGATTCAGTCTGGCACTTCCCCAACTGGCTGTGGTTGTGGGACAAGTCGCTGTTAAGGGGCAGGTACAGTTGTAATACCATACTTTCTTGCTATCTGTTTTACGACATTCATGGAGAATTCTGCAAAACGTTGTCGTTTTCCAGTCTTTATTTCATACATACTGAATGCATTGAGCACTGCAATGTCTCCAAGGTGAAAAAGCAGTTTTAGATACCACTTGCGACCCCTATGCACACAGTCAACGAACCCCATCATCATGTCACACTTGTCAACTAGTCGCATATTATTCGTACGTATAGTCCATGACAGCAGCTGTCTTTACAATGCATTCATTGGTGTCCCTCTTCACTTTGTCTGTTTGTACCATCTTGTTTCTGTGGATGGTTGACAGCAATGTCACATTCCGTTTGTCATGCCACATCAGTGCCATGATGTCATTAGCATGAAACACTTGCACTGCACCTTCAACACTGCCTCCACTGAACCTTGGTATATGTTTTCTATTCCTTCTCACTGTTCCACATATATCAGTATTGTTCACACGTAGGAAATCAGTGAGCATAGGGCTTTTATACCAGTTGTCTATGTACAATGTATGGCCCTTGCCAAGGTATGGTCCCATCATCCTGTGAACAACATCACCGGAAATGCCCAACATCCGTCTGTCATCATCGAGTGTGTTTCTCCCGGTGTATACAATGACATCCAACACAAGACCACTCTCACAGTCACACATAGCAAAAAGGTTTATACCAAAGTGATTACGTTTGCTCGGTATATATTGCTTGAATAACAGGCGTCCCTTGAACAGAATCAAGGACTCATCAACAACAATGTTCTTGAAGGGATAAAAGTATGCACTGAATTTTTGCTTCAAATACATAAACACATCCCAGATTTTGTATAGAAGGTCATTTGTACTTGGCGTATTCCTGTCTGAGAAGTACAACATTTGTAGCAACAGAGTGAATCTGTTGCAGGGAAGGTCATGGAAGACTGGATTATTATTATTATTATTATAATCAAGGGGGAAGCGCTAAACCCGTAGGATTATACAGCGCCCAGGGGAGGGGGGATGTGGAAGGCATTCAGGCTTAATTCGGGGAACTGGAGCACAGATCCAATTCCTTAAATCAAGAGCCCCTCACCAACATCAAGGAACCTTCCATGAGGGGAGGATGGAAGACTGGAGTACTGATGAAGTGGTCTGTGGACCAGTAGTTACATATGTTGTTCTTATAGGTATATGGCATAAGCATGACAGCGGCAAGGATTAAATACATTTCAGTCACTGTTGTCTCTTTCCACCTGCTCAGCCGTGATGATTCTCCAACCTCTGTTGTATTGTCCATGACATATCGGTAATAATTGTTTGTCTGGGTCACTATCAAGTTCATTATAGGCTCGTCAAAGTACAACTGGAAAAAGTCCAACTCTGTAGACTCATTCGTTAGGGGACATTCTGGCAGGATGCCACTTCCACTTGCATGAAAATCACAAGGCTGTGGCATGAATATACTTTGTGTCTAGTTCCACTCACGATCACATGGTGCAGGGTGGACCTGTGGTTAGGGGTGAGGGGGAGCAGGAGGACGGACAGGAGTGGAGGCAGTACATGGTTGAGGAGGTGCCGGGCGGTCCTTTGTCTGTCCACCCACCGCGCCATGTGGTCCAGGGACCGTGCCACCCACCACTACTTCCTCCATCCTCGCATATTCACCTTCATGATCACTATCACTATCAGTGGCTGGGGTTTTGGATCGTGACCTGCCACGACCCTTGGGGACTGCATATGACACTGCCTGAACGTAGATGACGACACCTAAAAGTACGTTTCACTGGTGAATAATGAACTTCACTATCACTAGACGAATCCTCGAATGGCATAAAATCAATCTCATCGTCACTTACATCTCTTTCATTATCACTAAAAGTTGCCTATGGGTAACACAAGCCACTCCAGAGGTGCTTGGTCTAGGGTTTCGTGTGGCCACACTGACCACCCCAGAAGTGCTTGGCCAAGGGTCTGGTGTGGCCACACTGGCTACCCCAGAGGTGCTTGGCCCAGAGTCTGGTGTGGCCACCCCAGAGGTGCTTGGCCCAGAGTCTGGTGTGGCCACCCCAGAGGTGATGGGCTGAGGGTCATCTGGGTTATCGTCGATATTTTCACTAATTCCTTGAATACTAGTGCCCCCATTGGTGTCAAATCCACTAAACTCACATTCTATATCACTTTCCTTGAATAGTAGTGTTAATACGACAAGGCGTGAGTGAATCATGAGGATGTGCCATGATGTTGACCAAAGACGGAGCTGAATGTAACTGGTCCTACCATGCAGTACCCAGGCGTTCCCGATTTTTTTCATACGGTGCACACTGAGTGCGCAGACCCATTCTCTCATGTCTAGGCAACTCAGGCCTATCACGCCAATTTTGAAGGAATAAAAAATAAAATGTATATATATGTTTGGGGTGCTACCAGTAAGAATGTATATGCATGTATACGTTTGGACCATTTAGGGGTTAAGGGTTATACAGACCTAACCTACATAGTGCCATGGTTGTTACCAGGTTAATTGTATGGTTCACTTACCACCCTCTACTCATACTTACTCCCTAGAACAAGTTAATAAATTGAAATGATATAAATGACAATTTTTTTTCAGTAACACTGGGATATTTTCTGTATTAATTAATAATGATAAAAATTACATGCAATTTTATAATGGTACACTTCTTATATTCGTTATGGCATTCTTTATTATATTTATAAGGAAGTATTAAACTTAGTGGTCATACAGTACTTGGGAAATGGGAGATAATCACACTTAATTGAAGGTGAGGGTGCCTCCAATTCATTAGATCGAGAGCTCGCAATGGCATCAAGGTACATCCCTTCAAGTGTAATATTTGAACTATGTATAGAAGTAATCTTACAATAAATAAATAAATAAATTAAATGATATATATATATATATATATATATATATACATGTTGTAGGTAGTAGGTCGGTAGACAGCAACTGCCCAGGGAGGTACTACCGTCCTGCCAAGTGAGTGTAAAACGAAAGCCTGTAATTGTTTTACATGATGGTAGGATTGCTGGTGTCTTTTGTCTGTCTCATAAATATGCAAGATTACAGGTAAGTCTTGCTACTTCTACTTACACTTAGGTCACACTACACATACATGTACAAGCATATATATACACACCCCTCTGGGTTTTCTTCTATTTTCTTTCTAATTCTTGTTCTTGTTTATTTCCTCTTATCTCCATGGGGAAGTGGAACAGAATTCTTCCTCTGTAAGCCATGCGTGTCGTAAGAGGCGACTAAAATGCCAGGAACAAGGGGCTAGTAACCCCTTCTCCTGTATATATTACTAGATTTAAAAGGAGAAACTTCAGTTTTTTCCTTTTGGGCCACCCCACCTCAGTGGGATACGGCGGGTACGTTGAAAGAAAGAAAGAAGATATATACATGTATATATATATATATATACATGTATATATATACATGTATATATATATACATATATATATATATACAGTGGTCCCTCGTTTTTCATAATTAATCCGTTCCTGGAGTTGTTACTATAAACGAAATTTACGATTTACGAATCAATTTTCCCCATAAGAAATACATGTAATGTAAATACAATTAATCCGTTCCTGACACCCAGAAGTATTAAAACAAAAAAATTTTTAACATGAAATATACATGAAGTACATAAACAATACAATGGGAAATGATGAATGAAACATTAACAGCATAACACTTACCTTTATTGGAGAATCTTCTTAGTGTATGGGAGACTGGAGGAGGAGAGAGAGTGGATTGTTTATAGTTTGGAAGGGTAATCCCCTTCCATCAACACCTCAGGTACCATTTGCTTTTCTGGGGTTGCTTCTCTTCTCTGTTTCTTAATGCCACTAGGACCACCTTGAGAGTCACTGGAGTCCTGTCTCACAAAATAACTGTGGAGAGAGCTCTGTTTCTGGCGTCTCTAACACTTCCCTAAAATGGCCCAAGACTTTGTCACTGTACATGTTGCCAACCTGGCTTGCAACAACCTTGTTAGGGTGATGTTTCTCCATAAAGCTTTCCATCTTACCCCACATAGTAAAAATCTCTTTAATTTCTGAAGAAGGCACCTTCTTCCATCTCTCTTCCTCCTCCTCTGCAACAAAATTCTGAGCTGCGATGTGTTGCTCTTCCTGCTGAAGCCCTTGCAGCTCCTCAGTGGTGAGCTCTTCATTGTGGTCTTCCACCAATTTTTCCACATCCTCCCAGCTCACATCCAACCCCATGGAACTCCCCAGTGCCACAATTGATTTTACAACAGACATAGGCTCATTAGGGTCAGTCCCAAATCCTTCAAAATCCCTCTTGTCGACACAATCTGGCCACAATTTTCTCCAGGCAGAGTTCAAAGTCCTGGTAGTCACTCCCTCCCAAGCCATACCTACAAGGGTTATGCAGTGGAGGATGCTGAAGTGTTCTCTCCAAAATTCCCTTAGGGTCAAGTGAGTGTCTGTGGTCACAGTCAAGCACCTGTGAAACATTGCTTTGGTGTAGAGTTTTTTAAAGTTTGCAATAACCTGCTGGTCCATGGGTTGGAGGAGAGGAGTGGTATTCGGGGGCAAGAACTTTACTGTGATGAACCCAAACTCCTCAAAAATTAGGTCATCCAAGTTTGGAGGATGAGCAGGTGCATTGTCCATTACTAGCAGGCACTTGAGATCCAATTTCTTTTCCAGGAGATACTCCTTCACACTAGGGCCAAACACTTCATTGAACTACTCGACGAAAATTTCCCTCGTGACCCATGCCTTACTATTAGATTTCCAAAACACACACAATTTACTCTTCATAACATTGTTTTTCCTGAACACTGGGATTTTCAGAATGGTACACTAGTAATGGCTTCACTTTGAAATCCCCACTAGCATTAGCACAGAACATTAGCGTCAGCCTGTCTTTCATAGGCTTGTGTCCTGGCATTGCCTTTTCCTCTTGTGTAATGAAGGTCCTCTTTGGCATTTTCTTCCAAAACAGGCCTGTTTCGTCACAATTGAACACTTGTTCAGGTTTCAGTCCTTCAGCCTCTATGTACTCCTGGAACTCATGCACATATTTTTCAGCCACCTTGTGGTCCGAACTGGCAGCCTCACCATGCCTTACCACACTGTGTATACCAGTACGGTTCTTAAATCTCTCAAACCAACCTTTGCTGGCCTTAAATTCACTCACTTCACCACTATTTGCAGGCAATTTCTTTACCAAGTCTTCATGCAACTGCCTAGCCTTTTCACAAATAATCGAAGTCATAAGAGTATCTCCTGCTAATTGTTTCTCATTTATCCACACCAATAATAACTTCTCAACCTCTTCCAGTACTGGTGATCTCATTTTTGTCAGCATAGTTACTCCCTTTGCAACAACAGCATCCTTTATTTCCTTTTTCTTGGCCACTATGCAACATAAGGTTGTGTAGGGTTTCTTATACATCCAGGACAGTTCAGCCACACTTGTACCACTTTCATATTGTTCAATGATGGTTTTCTTAAATTCAAATGTATTTCTCACCTTCTTTACCACAGGCTTGGCACTAGGAGCTTTCTTTGGAGCCATGGTAGCTTATTTAGTACTTGCAAGCACTAAAATAAATGGAATATTATGAAATATTTCGCTGGAGCATGTGAAGGGACCTTCGCTCACTGGTAAACAATGCCAGACTGGCTGCCACCCCGGCTCACGCCGTGGGTACACGTCCCGGACGAACTACGACTCACGAGTCAACCTATGAAAGTGAGTCCATGTTTATACAAAAATACCCCTATGATTGGCGAATTTTACTATTGCCGGGAACTACGAAAAGCGGGGGACCACTGTATATACACCTACCATCCGACTTACGACCTGCTCGACTGTTTTTTATGCCAAATTTCTGGGAAATAAACAACTACACCTACCATCCGACTTACAGCCTACTCGACTTACGACCACTCGACTTACGACCGTGTTTTTTATGCCAATTTTTTGGGAAATAAACAACTATTTGTGTTGTACACAGTGTTTATCCTAAACCTTACAGTACAAAATACAGTACTAACAACATAAAAAGTAAAGTAAAACATGAAATACCAAAATAAAACAATAAAATAAAGTCATTACAAAAATGTATTGTTGATATTCAGTAGTAAAGTTCGACATACGACCATTTCGACTTACGACTGGTTTCTCGGAACCGAACTCGGTCGTAAGTCGGATGGTAGGTGTGTGTGTGTGTATATATATATATATACAGTGGACCCCCGGTTAACGATATTTTTTCACTCCAGAAGTATGTTCAGGTGCCAGTACTGACCGAATTTGTTCCCATAAGGAATATTGTGAAGTAGATTAGTCCATTTCAGACCCCCAAACATACATGTACAAACGCAGTTACATAAATACACTTACATAATTGGTCGCATTCGGAGGTGATCGTTATGCGGGGGTCCACTGTATGTATGTATGTATGTATGTATGTATGTATGTATGTATATATATATATATATTATATATATATATATATATATATATATATTATATATATATATATATATATATATTTTTTTTTTATTTTTTTTTATTATCACTCTGGCCGATTCCCACCAAGGCAGGGTGGCCCGAAAAAGAAAAACTTTCACCATCATTCACTCCATCACTGTCTTGCCAGAAGGGTGCTTTACACTACAGTTTTTAAACTGCAACATTAACACCCCTCCTTCAGAGTGCAGGCACTGTACTTCCCATCTCCAGGACTCAAGTCCGGCCTGCCGGTTTCCCTGAATCCCTTCATAAATGTTACTTTGCTCACACTCCAACAGCACGTCAAGTATTAAAAACCATTTGTCTCCATTCACTCCTATCAAACACGCTCACGCATGCCTGCTGGAAGTCCAAGCCCCTCGCACACAAAACCTCCTTTACCCCCTCCCTCCAACCCTTCCTAGGCCGACCCCTACCCCGCCTTCCTTCCACTACAGACTGATACACTCTTGAAGTCATTCTGTTTCGCTCCATTCTCTCTACATGTCCGAACCACCTCAACAACCCTTCCTCAGCCCTGTGGACAACAGTTTTGGTAATCCCGCACCTCCTCCTAACTTCCAAACTACGAATTCTCTGCATTATATTCACACCACACATTGCCCTCAGACATGACATCTCCACTGCCTCCAGCCTTCTCCTCGCTGCAACATTCATCACCCACGCTTCACACCCATATAAGAGCGTTGGTAAAACTATACTCTCATACATTCCCCTCTTTGCCTCCAAGGACAAAGTTCTTTGTCTCCACAGACTCCTAAGTGCACCACTCACTCTTTTTCCCTCATCAATTCTATGATTCACCTCATCTTTCATAGACCCATCCGCTGACACGTCCACTCCCAAATATCTGAATACGTTCACCTCCTCCATACTCTCTCCCTCCAATCTGATATTCAATCTTTCATCACCTAATCTTTTTTTATCCTCATAACCTTACTCTTTCCTGTATTCACCTTTAATTTTCTTCTTTTGCACACCCTACCAAATTCATCCACCAATCTCTGCAGCTTCTCTTCAGAATCTCCCAAGAGCACAGTGTCATCAGCAAAGAGCAGCTGTGACAACTCCCACTTTGTGTGTGATTCTTTATCTTTTAACTCCACGCCTCTTGCCAAGACCCTCGCATTTACTTCTCTTACAACCCCATCTATAAATATATTAAACAACCACGGTGACATCACACATCCTTGTCTAAGGCCTACTTTTACTGGGAAAAAATTTCCCTCTTTCCTACATACTCTAACTTGAGCCTCACTATCCTCGTAAAAACTCTTCACTACTTTCAGTAACCTACCTCCTACACCATACACTTGCAACATCTGCCACATTGCCCCCCTATCCACCCTGTCATACGCCTTTTCCAAATCCATAAATGCCACAAAGACCTCTTTAGCCTTATCTAAATACTGTTCACTTATATGTTTCACTGTAAACACCTGGTCCACACACCCCCTACCTTTCCTAAAGCCTCCTTGTTCATCTGCTATCCTATTCTCCGTCTTACTCTTAATTCTTTCAATTATAACTCTACCATACACTTTACCAGGTACACTCAACAGACTTACTTGCATATCCCCTTTGCCCCATGCTCTCTGCCAATCCCTAGGTACCTTACCCTCTTCCATACATTTATTAAATAGGTAAGGCACATATGCAACAGTTAGGTATCTTTATTTTGAAACGTTTCGCCTACACAGTAGGCTTCTTCAGTCGAGTACAGAAAAGTTGATAGAAGCAGAAGATACTTGAAGACGATGTAATCAGTCCATCACCCTTGATGGACTGATTACATCGTCTTCAAGTATCTTCTGCTTCTATCAACTTTTCTGTACTCGACTGAAGAAGCCTACTGTGTAGGCGAAACGTTTCAAAATAAAGATACCTTACTGTTGCATATGTGCCTTACCTAACAATCTGTCGGTATTTTATACCATTTTAATGTTCATTTATTAAATAATTGCACCAACCACTCCAAAACTATATCCCCACCTGCTTTTAACATTTCTATATATACTGCCTATCCCCCACATATATATATATACACGAAATCACAGCTTCCCTATCTTCATCAACATTTATATTCCCTATCTTATAACTCTAACTCTATTTAATAACTCTCCTCTCCTATATATCCATTTGTCAAATCCATATATATATATATATATATATATATATATATATATATATATATATATATATATATATATATATATATATATATATATATATATATATATATATATATATATATATATATATATATATATATATAATGTACGTATATATACAGTGGACCCTCGACCAACAATATTAATCTGTTCCTGGGAGCTCATCGTTACTCGAAATTATCGTTACTCGAGTTAATTTTCCCCATAAGAAATAATAGAAATCAAATTAATCCGTTCCTGACACCCCAAAGTATTGAAAAAAAAATTTTTACCACATGAAATATTAATTTTAATACACACAAACTGAAGAAGACATGCACAGTTACATGACACTTACCTTTATTGAAGATCTGGTGATGATTGATGGGATGGGAAGAGGGGAGAGTGTTGATGGTGTTAGTGTTTAGAAGGGGAATCCCCTTCCATTAAGACTTGAGGTGGCAAGTCCTTTTCCAGGGTTACTTCCCTTCTGTTAATGCCACTAGGACCAGCTTGAGAGTCACTGGACTTCTGTCGCACAACATATCTGTCCATAGAGGCCTGTACCTCCAGTCATTCCTAGTGTTTCACAACATTGTCAGTGTACAGGTTCCAACACGGCTTGAAGTAGCTGTCAGGGTGATTTTCATCAAAAAAGGTTTGCATTTTAAGCCACATTGCACACATTTCCTTAATCTTTAAAGTAGGCAACTTCTTCAATTTCTCTATCCCCTCCTCCAAAGCAGTTTCCTCAGGTGTGGCCTGTTGCTGTTGAAGATGATCTAGCAGCTATCAGTGGTTAGTTCTTCATTGTCCTCCTCCACCAACTCTTCCACATCCTCCCCACTAACCTCCAACCCCAAGGACTTCCCCAATGCCACAATGGATTCCTCAACTGGCATAGGATTCCCAGGGTTAGCCTCAAACCCTTCAAACTCCCTTTTGTCTACACATTCTGGCCACAGTTTTTTCCAAGCAGAGTTCAAGGTCCTCTTAGTCCCGTACTCCCAAGCCTTACCTATAATGTTTACACAATTGAGGATGCTAAAGTGATCTCTCCAAAACTCTCTTAGAGTCAGTTGAGTTTCTGAGGTCACTACAAAGCACCTTTCAAACATAGCTTTTGTGTACAGTTTCTTGAAGTTGGAAATGACCTGCTGGTCCATGGGCTGCAGGAGAGGAGTGGTATTAGGAGGCAAAAACTTGATCTTAATGAAGCTTATGTCTGCAGAAAGTCGCTCTGCCACGTCTGAAGGATCACCAGGAGCATTGTCTAATACCAGGAGGCACTTAAGGTCCAATTTATTTTCCAGGGGGTAATTTTTCACAGTGGGGGCAAATGCTTGGTGTAACCAGTCATAGAAAAAGTCCCTAGTGACCCACGCCTTACTGTTTGCCCTCCACATCACACACAAATTAGCCTTGAGGACGTTGTTTTTCCTGAACACTCTGGGAGTTTCAGAGTGATACACCAATAAAGGCTTCACTTTGCAATCACCACTAGCATTGGCACACATCAACAGAGTAAGCCTGTCTTTCATAGGCTTATGTCCTGGGAGTGCCTTTTCCTCCTGAGTAATGTAGGTCCTGCTTGGCATTTTCTTCCAAAACAGGCCTGTTTCGTCACAATTAAACACTTGTTCAGGTTTCAGTCCTTCACTGTCTATGTACTCCTTGAATTCCTGCACATATTTTTCAGCCGCTTTGTGGTCCGAACTGGCAGCCTCACCATGCCTTATCACACTATGTATGCCACTACGATTCTTAAATCTCTCAAACCAACCTTTGCTGGCCTTAAATTCACTCACATCACCACTAGTTGCTGGCATTTTTTTAATTAAACTGTCATGCAACTTCCTAGCCTTTTCACATATGATCGCTCGAGAGATGCTATCTCCTGCTATCTGTTTTTCGTTTATCCACACCAATAACAGTCTCTCAACATCTTCTATCACTTGCAATCTCAGTTTCAAAAACATAGGTGCACCTTTGGCAAGAACAGCTTCCTTAATTGCCATTTTCTTGCCCACAATAGTAGTGATGGTTGATTGGGGTTTTGTGTACAACCTGGCCAGCTCGGAGACACGCACTCCACTTTCATACTTAGCAATGATCTCTTTCTTCATATCCATAGTAATTCTCACCCTTTTTGCTGTAGGGTTGGCACTAGAAGCTTTCTTGGGGCCCATGGCGACTTATTATTTGCAGGTGCAATCACTACAAATGCTGCGATAATATGAAATGTTCCGATTGTATGTTTGGATGGGACCGCGGTGGCTGGCTGGCTTGTAAACACTGGCACCCACGGGACAAGTGAGGTGCGCTCAGGCCACAAGTGGACGCGTCTCGAACGGAACGAATAGCGTTGGTCGGGCTTTTTAGCGCTAGTCGAGGCAAAATTTTTGCGTTAAAATGTATCGCTAGTCAGATTTAACGTTAGACGATGCCAACATTGGTCGAGGGTCCACTGTATATACATATATATGTATATAATAATATATAATATATATATATATAAATATATATATATATATATATATATATATATATATATATATATATATATATATATATATATATATATTATATATACATATATATACATGTATATATATATAATATATATATATATATACATGTATATATATATATAATATACACATACATACATACATACATATATTTATAGAGGGGCAACTGATATATCGGATCATTATCTAGTTGTAGCTACAGTTAGAGTAAGAGGTAGATGGGATGAAAGGAAAATGGAAACAACAAGTAAGAGAGATGTGGAAGTGTATAAACTTAGGGAGGAGGAAGTTAGGGTGAGATATAAGCAACTATTGGCAGAAAGGTGAGCTAGTGCAAGTATTAGTAGTAGGAGGGTTGAAGAGGGGTTGGAATAATTTAAAAAATGCAGTATTAGAATGTGGGCCAGAAGTTTGTGGCTATAGGAGGGTGGGTGCAGGAGGAAAGAGGAGAGATTGGTAGAATGATGAAGTAAAGGGTGTGATAAAAGAAAAAAATAGTTGTTTATGAGAGGTTTTTACAAAGCAGAAGCATTACAAGAAGAGCAGAGTATATGGAGAGTAAATGAAAGGTGAAGAGAGTGGTGAGAGAGTGCAAAAGGAGAGCAGATGATAGAGTGGGAGAGGCACTGTCAAGGAATTTTAATGAAACTAAGAAAAAAATTAGGAGATAAACAAGTTAAGAAAGCCTATGGAATGAATGGATTTGTCAGTTAAAAACAGAGTAGGGGAGTTAGTAGATGGGGTGGAGGAGGTATTGGGTAGATGGGAATATTTTGAGGAACTTTTAAATGCCGATGAAGAAAGGGAGGCGGTCATTTCATGCACTGGCCAGGGAGATATAACATCTTTTAGGAGTGAACAAGAGCAGGATGCGAGTGTGGGGGGAGGTGCATGAGGCATTACATAGAATGAAAGGGGGTAAAGTAGCAGGAACTGACGGGATCATGACAGAAATGTTAAAAGCAGGGGAAGAGATACTATGTTGGAGTGGTTGGTATTTTTGTTTAATAAATGTATGGAAGAGGGTAAGCTACCTAGGGATTGGCAGAGAGCATGTATATTTCCTTTATGTAAAGGGAAGGGGGACAAAAGAGATTGTAAAAATTATAGAGGAATAAGTTTACCAAGTATACCAGGAAAAGTGTATGGTAGGGTTATTATTGAAAGAATTAGAGGTAAGATAGAGAGTAGGATTTTGGATGAGCAAGGAGGCTTTAGAGTGGGTAGGGGATGTGTAGATCAAGTATTTACATTGAAGCATATATGTGAACAGTATTTAGATAAAGGTAGGGAAGTTTTCATTGCAAATGGAATTAGAAAAGGCATACGAGTGGATAGGGAAGCAATGTGGTAGATATTGCAAGTATATGGAATAGGTAGTAAGTTACTAAATGCTGTAAAAAGTTTTTATGAGGATAGTGAGGCTCAGGTTTGGGTGTAATGTCACCATAGTTGTTTAATATATTTACAGATGGGGTTGTAGAAGAAGTAAATGCTAGGGTGTTGGGGAGAGGGGTGGGATTAAATTATGGGGAATCAAATACAAAATGGGAGTTGACACAGTTACTTTTTGCTGATGATACTGTGCTTATGGGTGATTCTAAAGAAAAGTTGCAAAGGTTAGTGGACAAGTTTGGGAGTGTGTGTGTAAAGGTAGAAAGTTGAAAGTGAGCATAGATAAGAGTAAGGTGATGAGGGTATCAAATGATTTAGATAAAGAAAAATTGGATATCACATTAGAGAGGAGGAGTATGGAAGAAGTGAATGTTTTCGGATATTTGGGAGTTGATGTGTCAGCAGATGGGTTTATGAAGGATGACATTAACCATAGAACTGATGAGGGAAAAATGGCGAGTGGTGCATTGAGGTATATGTGGAGGCAAAAAACGTTATCAATGAAGACAAAGAAGGGAATGTGTGAAAGTATAGTGGTACCAGCACTCTTATATGGGTGTGAAGCTTGGGTTTTAAATGCTGCAGCGAGGAGGCGGTTGAAGGCAGTGGAGATGTCCTGTCTAAGGGTAATGCGTGGTGTAAATATTATGCAGAGACTCTGAAGTGTGGAAATTAGTAGTGTGGAGTTAATAAAAGTATTAGTCAGAGGGCTGAAGAGGGGTTGTTGAGGTGGTTTGATCATTTAGAGAGAATGGATCAAAGTAGAATGACATGGAGAGTGTACAAATCTGTAGGGAAAGGAAGGCGGGGTAGGGGTCGTCTTTGAAAAAGTTGGAGGGAGGGGGTAAAGGAAGTTTTGTGGGCAAGGGGCTTGGACTTCCAGCAAACATGCACGAGTGTGTTAGATAGGAGTGAATGGAGACAAATGGTTTTTGGGACCTAACGAGCTGTTGGAGTGTGAGCAGGGTGATATTTAGTGAAAGGATTCAGGGAAACCAGTTATTTTTATGTAGCCAAACTTGAGTTCTGGAAATGGGAAGTACAATGCCTGCACTTTAAAGGAGGGGTTTGGGATATTGGCAGTTTGGTGGGATGTGTAATAGGACAGTATATATATAATTGGGGCCCTGATATTGTAATTATTTCAGGTCACTTTTTATATTGTATCTTTATATATGCTTCTAAACTGGTGTATCTGGGCACCTCTGCAAAAACAGTGATTATGTATGAGTGAGGTGAAAGTGTTGAATGCTGATGGAAGTATTTTCATTTTGGGGATTTTCTTTCTTTTTGGGTCACCCTGCCTAGGTGGGAGATGGCCGACTTGATTTTTTTTTTTTAACAAGTCGGCCGCCTCCCACCGAAGCAGGGTAACCCAAAAATAAAGAAAATCCCCAAAAAGAAAATACTTTCATCATCATTCAACTCTTTTACCTTGCTCACACATAATCACTGTTTTTGCAGAGGTGCTCAGAACACAACAGCTTAGAAGCATATATGTATAAAGATACACAACATATCCCTCCAAACTGCTAATATCCCGAACCCCTCCTTTAGAGTGCAGGCATTGTACTTCCCATTTCCAGGACTCAAGTCCGGCTATATAAAAATAACCGGTTTCCCTGAATCCCTTCACTAAATATTACCGTGCTCACAAGCCAACAGATCGTCAGGTCCCAAATACCATTCGTCTCCATTCACTCCTATCGAACATGCTTACGCACGCCTGCTGTAAGTCCAAGCCCCTCGCCCACAAAACCTCCCTTACCCCTTCCAACCTTTTCGAGGACGACCCCTACCCCGCCGTCCTTCCCCTACAGATTTAAATGTTCTCCATGTCATTCTACTTTGATCCATTCCCTCTAAATGACCAAACCACCTCAACAATCCCTCTTCAGCCCTCTGGCTAATACTTTTATTAACTCCACACCTTCTCCTAATTTCTACACTCCGAATTTTCTGCATAATATTTACACCACACATTGCCCTTAGACAGGATATCTCCACTGCCTCCAACCACCTCCTCGCTGCTGCATTCACAACCCAAGCTTCACACCCATGTAAGTGTTGGTACTACTATACTTTTATACATTCCCTTCTTTGCCTCCATAGATAACGTTTTTTGTCTCCACACATACCTCAACGCACCGCTCAAACATGCCTGCTGCATGTCCTGGCCCTTGCACACAAAACCTCTTTTACCCTCTCCCACCATCCTTTCCTACAATGATCTTTACCCCTCCTCCCCTCCACTAGAGATTTATACACCCTCCAAGTCAACCTATTTTGCACCATCCTCTCTAAATGACCAAGCTATTTGTCAAATTGATATAACCACTTTCATTTTATAAAATTATTATAATCAAAACTAAGTGCTAAACATGGAAGGGTCACATTAGCAATAGCCAAAAAATATAAATATGGCACAAAACTATAAATATGACAAATTCACTTAAGAGATGAATCAATAGCACTAGGATGAAGAATAAGGACCATACCTACTGAGAGTCTGGGGATTATCTTCCCTATGTTGGAAAGGAAATATTGTATAGTATTTCAGAATTAAGAACTATTAAGAATAATAGCAATAGAATCAATCTGAGTGCTAAAACTGTAAGGGTCAGACCTATAAGAAACAGAAAAGTAAATGTATATATAACTAAAGGTAAGACTAAGTACAGAGGTAAAATCAAATTCAAATGAAGATACATTTTTTTATTTTATAAAATATCTCAAAGTTAAATCTTGGTGGTAAGCTGGTTATAACAAGGACTTAAAAATAGTCCCTATATAGTGGCTATCCTTATCCCTACCATGGTCATTACTGATACTGCACAACAAAGCAAAGAAATACATCTTTGCTTTATGGGTTAGTAATGTAATATCTCTAGGGCACAATTAACACAGCACTTTAGATTTTGATGCTACTTACAAGTACATGCCTGTTAATGAATTACAAGCACAAAGATAAATTTGTTTAATATTGTACAGTACAATGCTGGTTTGGGTGACTGTAGGAATATTCAACCTCTGGTAAAAAGAATAGGAGACATTAAAGATTAACAATGAATATTCTTTAAAAAATAAGATTTGGCAGAATATAATTTTGATTCAAAATACAGTATGCAAATTTATAGATTGTAGTACAGTATTTTATTGACAGTGCTCCTTATTTATTATCAAACATATAAAAAACTGCCCTTTTCACAAGAGAGCAAATAACACAACAGCATTTTTCCTCTCAAATGATAGTAGAGAAAACAGCAGTATACTTAAACTATCCTCACCAAAGTGACAAGCCACAACCTGCTACTTCCCCACTTAATGATAAGTTTATATATACACAACAGTGGGGGTCAATGTAGCATAAGTGAACATCACTAATCAACTCTCATTCCTGGTTTTGTATCACACACACACACACACACATTCGCACAAAAAAAAATCCTTAGGGTCCTGTCTGTACAGTTGCAACATTCCTGCAAGGAACAGCATGAATGACATACAATACACAGATACAGTATGGGATCATATTCCAGAAATGAAAACCAGCCCCTAACCCTATATAGCGAAACTGCAAAGCTAAGTTTGCTGTTTTTTACGTTAATTTCTTTGCCTTCTGGTACAAAACGTCTACAACTTTCTCCATTGCCTTAATGGTATCAAGAGCATGCTCATAAGTTTTATCCTTGGTAACAGGGTCCCAAACAATCAATACTCCAGCACCCTGATCAAGAATACCAGTCAATTTTGAATCTAAAATCATCTGAGAGAGTTTACGCTCAACAGCATCCTGTTGTAAACCTATGGTTTCACTAACATAAGCTACCTGTACCTTACTGTATGGCTCGATGATTCTGCACAAATTCTGCTCTAACATATTATCATATAGTGTGTTTAAATGAGCTTTCACAATCATGTCTCCTTCCAGTTCATCCTTATACTTATTAAGTGTTGTTTTAAAGTCAGCCAAAGACCGCTTACTGCTTGCCGAAGCAATGCCTTTCATTGCATCCACGTGACTTCCACTGTGCCGCAATGCCAACTTCCCACTTACAATGTTGTGGACATCCTCTGGACACTGGAGCATGATTTTTGATAGCAACATGTATTTTAATGCAGTAAGTGCCTTTGGGCTGTCAATACTATCGTATCCTTCAAATGCTTCGTAATAATATGAAAAAGCGGTCTTAAAATCTTTTTCTTCTGCAGCATGAAGAATGCCAGATTGCAGATCGAGAGCAGCTTGAAGCTTTGGGGGACAATATAGAGCATTTGCAGTTGTACGTGCTGAAGTTAAGGCAGCACGGGCTTTAGGCAAGTTACCCAATGCATGATATGTTTTACTTTCCCATAACTGTACTTCTACCAGAAGGTTCTTGTCATCTAATTTTTTCAGTTCTTTTAAGAGCTGAGAACCTAAAGCAAGGGCATCTGTGTACTGCTGTGTGTCATAAAAAAGAGCCACCAATCTGGCTTCTAATGACTGTCGTAGGAAGGTACGCCGCTCAATTTTTGACCATTCAATATTGTCCCTGCACACTTCGACTTCTAAACCTGTTGTAGCTTCCATGTCAAGGAACATATCTACCATCGTCCTCACTAGCTTGGCAGCTTTGGCTTTGGAGATCTGGGAAAGAAAAGGTCGAGTGTCCTTGATAAGCTGAGCCAACTGGTGGGCCTGCCCTGCTTTCTTGTACTGCTCAGCCAGTGACATGATTCCTGCCTCTCTTGTTGCCACATCATCTTCCTCCTCAGAGTCTGTAAAGGAATTACTTTGTTAGCAAAACAGTAAACCACTACTGTCCCTTAGTTTAAGCTATATTTTAGAGAATTAACCATTAATGAGACGTATCTGTTACAATACCTTTATTCACTGCTCGGTATGAACAACTGCTTTTAGGTCATGTTAAGTGAATGGATGGCAGTGGAAAATTGTGAAATTTGTGCATACTGATTTACTTACTCATAATACCACTTAAGATCCTGAAAACTTCTAAAGCTCTCAAAATTATAGAAGTAAACTGTGTAACACAAGATGACTTATTCATCCAGTGACATCTACTCTACAATACTCTCTTGATTCATTAGAACCAAGCTGATTGATCATGTGTACACCAGAAACTGCCAATGGTTTAATATTATCTATATTCATGGCAGGGTTTGCCAAAAATGTAAAAATGGCATGGAAATCAGGAGAGTAGTCCATTATCTAAGCATCCATAAACATCATGGGGGAGGAGAGGGGAAGAGGAAAAGAAATATTCCAATTACTGTATAACTCTCACTTTATCAAAATCAATATAACTGATTTTAGAAATATGGAATAAAATCTGCTGGGTAAACTACTTCAGAAACAACGAACAAAGTATGATGGTTACAGAATAGTCCATTATTGTTAGGATCACGGTAAAACAATCTCATCTCTATTAACCACAATCACCTTCAGTGGCCACATATAGGTGAACATCCATATGTTCAAGCACTGACAGTTCCATTAAATCATAGCTCCTTCACTATATCTCATTTCTACCATGCAAATCGCAAGAGTGACTTTCCAGAGAGCCATCTTATATCCACAATCCTACATAGAGGCCTATCTCAGATTGGGCCTCGAGAAATACTTTACATCATAAAAACAATAAAATTCTTCCCCAGGTGATATGACAGCTACCAGAATCCTGTCTCTTTTATCAGTAAAGTTTATTTAACTGATAAAAACAAAAAATTCTTAGTAGTTTACTGTATTTCAGATTCAAATTTCAAGAACAAGGAAATATCCACCATTTAAACGAAAGAAAATGTAGGACTCTATGTCTATAGACTCTTGGGAAATCTCCAACATGAAGTGAAGGGGGAAGGGGGTGCAACATGACTAAAGTGTAAAACTATATGAATGAAATAAGCAGAGGATATAGACAGGGTGCTGAAAATATTAAAATGAAGATAACATTTGCAATTGATTTAACAATGGAGAAATTAAGTTTAAGATTAAGAAAGATAAACAGGTTTGGAAAAAAAAGAAAAAAGGTGAATGTAAGGGAGTGGAACAAGTTGCTGAGTAGCATCAATGAATCAAGAAAACTTTGAATTAACCCTTAAGAATGTCAAGCAGTGTCCTATTTCAATTGGGGACTTTGTCTTTTTCCCCAGGAGTAAACCCACAACAACCAACCAACTACTAGGTACCTATTTATTACTAAACATGGATAGCAAGTGCATGGACACTTTCTCATTTATTTCAACACACACGGAATCAAACCTGGGTCCTTTCAGTTGAGAGCTGAACATTCTAATAAGCAGTCACCTAGTTTGTAGTTAAAAAAAAAATGAAAAGGCACATGCATAAATAAACTAGCTGTAGTAGATGGGATTTGTTTTTATATGGACTGGTAGGACTACTGCAGTATTCTTGTATTAACCTATATTTGCAATTCTTCAACTTGCTCAAAATTATGACCTTATGCTATGCATACAGTGGGGTTAAAATGACATTTTAATGGCACCATATGAATATCATGAAAGATTACTAGTTTTGAGATAGAGAAAAATAACAGTCTCAGTTTCAATAACCCAGACACCAAAGTAGCAAGATACTGTACACAGAAATGGAGAAACTTGCCTATAGAAAAATTGAAAAAAGAAGTAAGGGGCTATATAGTTCAGCCTCTGAGGCCCTCTTCAGCAAATGATTACAAGAGTTAGGTTTGGCTCATAAAAAGAACATTCTCCCATTTCACAAGACAGTTTTTAGCACAATGATACCTGGAGTATACCTGGAGAGCATTTCAGGGATCAATGCCCCTGCACTTTCATGCAAAGTCTATCCCTCTGAAAAATCACAATGAATAGATTTATATATTATTACTGTTATTATTATTACTGTAACAGTTACTTATTGATGGAGTTTTCTGACGTTTGAAATTTTTAGCTACATCATGCTTATAAATATAAGAATAGAAATTTAATCAAAAATTTTCTCTAAATGCTTTTTAAGGAATATTACAATCATAAAAAGCAATAAACCCATAGGTAAAAGATGGGGAGGATTGGGGTTAATTTACATATCTGCTATTTCTGGTAATATTCAATAAGCTGACTTTATATAAAAAAAAAATACACTGCACCACAGACAAAGGTTTTCAGTCAAGTTATAATTTGTAAATTACTACATCAGAGAGATCTAAATAATTTGCAAATTTTGTGTGAAGTTACTTCTAAAACCTAATTCTCATGCCTTTACAGGAATCTTTCAATAGCCATAAAATATTCTGAGAATATTAAATCATTCTCCATAATTAATGGAAGGACTAAATACGGTAAATTTAAAGCAAGTTTCTGCCTAGCGTTTACAAACAAAAAATTTAGGACACGACATTGACCATAGGAAACATTTCCCACTATCTCACCAGCTGGTAATAGGACCATGAATTAAAACTTATTCCCACTACGCTTCACCCATTAACTTTCCCTATATAATTACCAATTGGAAAACAAGCAGATAATACCAGAATTACTCATTACATCTCGCACACTAACTCAGCAGGAGCTGGAGAATGAATCAGCAAAGTAAAGAGGCGCAAACATAAACATATATCAATACCCATCATTAACGCTAATTCCTCGGTCAGCATCCAGCTCCTGGGCTTCCCCATGCTATCACCTGTCCTACTTACCTATATTATTCAAGGTGGAGGCATCTATTTCCATTTTAGACAGGGAAATCGCCGGAGCCCTTTCAACGAGGGTAGCAGCTGCCATTGCTTTGACGTAACTGTTCAAACATCAGCACAGAGACAAGCGCCTCACTCCCGCCTCTCATTTATAATCCCAAAAATACATGTATTCCATGTAAATTCGATATCACAGTATACCTTATAATATAAAATATACTGTACTCTTTTTCCGTGAATTGTGTGAATGAATATCTGAGTACAGAATTGCCTCAGTTCCTTTGTTCAAAATACGAGCGACATGACTAGAGATTTGCTATGGCGGGGAGTGGAATATCTTTATAATAGTGCTATTTATAGACCAACATGGTGCATCCTTTCACATTGTTGTATAATGTGCATAAAATAAATTACAGGTCAATAGTTGTGAAATAATTCAGTTGTAGCTCTGTAACGCGTTTAATCAGCATCTTAAACCCATGTAATACATTAATTTGGGACTAAGGTTGAAAAACATGTTGACGAACTAATAAAAAGATGCTGTGGCAGAATGGTAACCTTTGTCGAGGGAAAACGTTTCCCATGAAGTCTTGAGACAGCTTGGTCACCAAGCTTTGTTCCTGAAGTGATTGCTCTGGGTATAACATTAAGTTTAATGGTTTTGAGTAGCCCACAGAGTATCTTAAACAGTCAGTGGTACACAGTACCTACAAGTTAATGTGTAAGACACATGCGAAGCACTTAGGTACCTTTACTAGCGAAAAGTTTCGCCTTCAGGCTTCATTAGTAGAATATAGAGGTGATTAAAATGCTGGAGATGTTACAAGTAGAGATGTGATAGTTCCTTCAGCCTTGACGATGGTTAATCTCTTAGTCTAAAGGATTAGGCTAGGTATGATTTGTCAAGAAACAGGACAAGTGTTTCCCGAAATGCCTAGCCATTCTAGTTCTAGTGGTACACTCTGTAATCATTATTTTACTACATGTAAACCACACAATAACCAAATTCTGTAAACTCAGCATTGTAATCCTTATAGAGAATAAACTTTGAATATGATGACCCGCCACTGGAGCTTTTGCTCATCTGATCGAGAACTTCCGCTAGCTTACGGTCCACTCCTTTAAAAATTAAGGTTATTATTCTCTTGACCTAAACATGAAGCTAGAGACTTATATTCTGGACCCGGAAGGTGTAGCAGCTGGAGATGACGTCGCAAGTGAATAAGTAAGTTTATTCAGGTACAGGTACACATAAATACAGTTACATAATAATACATAGCAGCATATGTGTAGATTACCTAGGATGTCCCAAAAAAGTCAAAGTGATTTATTTCCATTGGGGCCCACTAGTGGAAGTAGGTCATGATACACAGTGGTTAGCAGTAGAGATGCAGACATCGTCTGTACCAAGATACCATACTGTTGCCCAATCGCACAGGCTTCATATAAACAAGCCTGCTGCGCAGGTTAAACGTGTCGTCAGTAAAGATACATGATTGTTGTACACGTGTCTTATTCATGAAGTCTGGCAGGTCCAGGGTTTCTAGGTTACCTGGAGGTTATTCCGGGGATCAACGCCCCCGCGGCCCGGTCCACGACCAGGCCTCCCGATGGATCAGGGCCTGATCAACTAGGCTGTTACTGCTGGCCGCACGCAGTCCGACGTACGAGCCACAGCCCGGCTGATCCGGCACTGACTTTAGGTATCTGTCCAGCTCTCTCTTGAAGGCAGCCAGGGGTTTATTGGCAATTCCCCTAATGCTTGATGGGAGGCTGTTGAACAGTTTTGGGCCCCGGACACTTATGGTGTTTTCTCTTAGTGTACCAATGGCGCCCCTACTTTTTATTGGCGGCATTTTGCATCGCCTGCCCAGTCTTTTACTTTCGTAGGGAGTGATTTCTGTGTGCAGATTTGGGACCATTCCTTCCAAGATTTTCCAAGTGTAGATTATGATATATCTCTCCCTCCTGCGTTCCAACGAGTACAAGTCAAGTGCTTTCAAGCGTTCCCAGTAGTTAAGGTGCTTGACAGAACTTATACGTGCAGTAAAGGATCTCTGTACACTCTCTAGATCTGCGATTTCACCTGCTTTGTATGGAGATGTTAATGTACAGCAGTATTCCAGCCTAGAGAGAACAAGTGATTTGAAAAGGATCATCATGGGCTTGGCATCTCTCGTTTTGAAAGTTCTCATTATCCATCCTATCATTTTCTTTGCACGTGCGATCGTGGCACTGTTGTGATCCTTGAAAGTGAGATCCTCAGACATTACTACTCCCAGGTCCCTTACATTATTTTTCCGCTCTATTGTATGGCCGGAGTCAGTAGTATACTCTGTTCTAGTTATTATCTCCTCCAGTTTTCCATAACGGAGTAGTTGGAATTTGTCCTCATTGAACATCATATTGTTTACCGTTGCCCACTGGAAAACTTTGTTTATATCTTCTTGGAGGTTAACCGCGTCCTCAGCAGATGACAGCCTCATGCAGATCCTAGTATCATCCGCAAAGGCTGATACGGTGCTGTGGTGTATATCTCTGTTTATGTCTGATATGAGGATAAGGAATAAGATGGGGGCGAGTACTGTGCCTTGTGGAACAGAGCTCTTCACTATGGCAGCCTCCTAGAAGTTTGCCACTTGCGCTGTTAGTGGTTTACGTAAGAACATAAGATTTCGTTCGGATTTTTAACTCCGGAGGGTTAGCCACCCAGGATACCCAAAGGAAGTCAGTGCGCCACCGAGGACTGTCAAACTTATTTCCATTGGGGTCCTCACAATCTTGTCCCCCCAGGATGCGACCCACATCAGTCGAATAACACCCGCTGCTAGGTGAACAGGACAATAGGTGAAAGGAAATGCTTCGAAATGTTTTCACCCGCCAGGAACCGAACCCAGGCCCTCTGTGTGTGAAGCGAGAACTTTATCCACCAGGCCACTGGGCCACGCACTTCCGCACGTCTACTGGCTCACACTAGGCAGGTCTTTCTCCAAACAATCCATTCCCGCTCGAAATGCTTCGGCATGATAGTGGCCATCTTGGTAATTATCAAATCAAAATTGTAATTACACATTGTAACCTTTACAAAGAAATGAACTTAACTTTACTCTACGACAAGGTCCTAAATGCACTAGAAGACAAAAAGAATGCAGATGTAATATATACAGTTTTTTTGCAAAAGCCTTCGACAAGTGCGACCATAGCAAGCATCGAACTTAAGCTAAAAGAATCCTTTAGGAGTCAGGAATCGCGGGAAGAACTAAAAGCCATAAATGAAATCGAAAGAAACCCAAAGTATTTCTTCTCCTTTGCCAAATCAAAATCGAGAACAACGTCCAGTATTGGGCCCCTACTTAAACAAGATGGGTCCTACACAGATGACAGCAAGGAAATGAGTGAGCTACTCAAGTCCCAATATGACTCAGTTTTTAGCAAGCCGCTAACCAGACTGAGAGTCGAAGATCAAAATGAATTTTTTATGAGAGAGCCACAAAATTTGATTAACACAAGCCTATCCGATGTTATCCTGACGCCAAATGACTTCGAACAGGCGATAAATGACATGCCCATGCACTCTGCCCCAGGGCCAGACTCATGGAACTCTGTGTTCATCAAGAACTGCAAGAAGCCCCTATCACGAGCCTTTTCCATCCTATGGAGAGGGAGCATGGACACGGGGGTCGTCCCACAGTTACTAAAAACAACAGACATAGTCCCACTCCACAAAGGGGGCAGTAAAGCAACAGCAAAGAACTACAGACCAATAGCACTAACATCCCATATCATAAAAATCTTTGAAAGGGTCCTAAGAAGCAAGATCACCACCCATCTAGAAACCCATCAGTTACACAACCCAGGGCAACATGGGTTTAGAACAGGTCGCTCCTGTCTGTCTCAACTATTGGACCACTACGACAAGGTCCTAAATGCACTAGAAGACAAAAAGAATGCAGATGTAATATATACAGACTTTGCAAAAGCCTTCGACAAGTGTGACCATGGCGTAATAGCGCACAAAATGCGTGCTAAAGGAATAACAGGAAAAGTCGGTCGATGGATCTATAATTTCCTCACTAACAGAACACAGAGAGTAGTCGTCAACAGAGTAAAGTCCGAGGCAGCTACGGTGAAAAGCTCTGTTCCACAAGGCACAGTACTCGCTCCCATCTTGTACCTCATCCTTATATCCGACATAGACAAGGATGTCAGCCACAGCACCGTGTCTTCCTTTGCAGATGACACCCGAATCTGCATGACAGTGTCTTCCATTGCAGACACTGCAAAGCTCCAGGCAGACATCAACCAAATCTTTCAGTGGGCTGCAGAAAACAATATGAAGTTCAACGATGAGAAATTTCAATTACTCAGATATGGTAAACATGAGGAAATTAAATCTTCATCAGAGTACAAAACAAATTCTGGCCACAAAATAGAGCGAAACACCAACGTCAAAGACCTGGGAGTGATCATGTCGGAGGATCTCACCTTCAAGGACCATAACATTGTATCAATCGCATCTACTAGAAAAATGACAGGATGGATAATGAGAACCTTCAAAACTAGGGAGGCCAAGCCCATGATGACACTCTTCAGGTCACTTGCTCTATCTAGGCTGGAATATTGCTGCACACTAACAGCACCTTTCAAGGCAGGTGAAATTGCCGACCTAGAAAATGTACAGAGAACTTTCACGGCGCGCATAACGGAGATAAAACACCTCAATTATTGGGAGCGCTTGAGGTTCCTAAACCTGTATTCCCTGGAACGCAGGAGGGAGAGATACATGATTATATACACCTGGAAAATCCTAGAGGGACTAGTACCGAACTTGCACACGAAAATCACTCACTACGAAAGCAAAAGACTTGGCAGACGATACACCATCCCCCCAATGAAAAGCAGGGGTGTCACTAGCACATTAAGAGACCATACAATAAGTGTCAGGGGCCCGAGACTGTTTAACTGCCTCCCAGCACACATAAGGGGGATTACCAAGAGACCCCTGGCAGTCTTCAAGCTGGCACTGGACAAGCACCTAAAGTCAGTTCCGGATCAGCCTGGCTGTGGCTCGTACGTTGGTTTGCGTGCAGCCAGCAGCAACAGCCTGGTTGATCAGGCTCTGATCCACCAGGAGGCCTGGTCACAGACCGGGCCGCGTGGGCGTTGACCCCCGGAACTCTCTCCAGGTAAACTCCAGGTAAACCATACCGTCTAACTACTTGCTCCATCCTCATGCCTCTGTATTAAGAATGATAAGAGCCTTATGCGCAGGAGAAACGTCTCACCTTAAAGACGCCCATTTGTTGTACATTATTATTTTTTATTATCACACTGGCCGATTCCCACCAAGGCAGGGTGGCCCGAAAAAGAAAAACTTTCACCATCATTCACTCCATCACTGTCTTGCCAGAAGGGTGCTTTACACTACAGTTTTTAAACTGCAACATTAACACCCCTCCTTCAGAGTGCAGGCACTGTACTTCCCATCTCCAGGACTCAAGTCCGGCCTGCCGGTTTCCCTGAATCCCTTCATAAATGTTACTTTGCTCACACTCCAACAGCACGTCAAGTATTAAAAACCATTTGTCTCCATTCACTCCTATCAAACACGCTCACGCATGCCTGCTGGAAGTCCAAGCCCCTCACACACAAAACCTCCTTTACCCCCTCCCTCCAACCTTTCCTAGGCCGACCCCTACCCCGCCTTCCTTCCACTACAGACTGATACACTCTTGAAGTCATTCTGTTTCGCTCCATTCTCTCTACATGTCCGAACCACCTCAACAACCCTTCCTCAGCCCTGTGGACAACAGTTTTGGTAATCCCGCACCTCCTCCTAACTTCCAAACTACGAATTCTCTGCATTATATTCACACCACACATTGCCCTCAGACATGACATCTCCACTGCCTCCAGCCTTCTCCTCGCTGCAACATTCATCACCCACGCTTCACACCCATATAAGAGCGTTGGTAAAACTATACTCTCATACATTCCCCTCTTTGCCTCCAAGGACAAAGTTCTTTGTCTCCACAGACTCCTAAGTGCACCACTCACTCTTTTTCCCTCATCAATTCTATGATTCACCTCATCTTTCATAGACCCATCCGTTGACACGTCCACTCCCAAATATCTGAATATGTTCACCTCCTCCATACTCTCTCCCTCCAATCTGATATTCAATCTTTCATCACCTAATCTTTTTGTTATCCTCATAACCTTACTCTTTCCTGTATTCACCATTAATTTTCTTCTTTTGCACACCCTACCAAATTCATCCACCAATCTCTGCAACTTCTCTTCAGAATCTCCCAAGAGCACAGTGTCATCAGCAAAGAGCAGCTGTGACAACTCCCACTTTGTGTGTGATTCTTTATCTTTTAACTCCACGCCTCTTGCCAAGACCCTCGCATTTACTTCTCTTACAACCCCATCTATAAATATATTAAACAACCACGGTGACATCACACATCCTTGTTTAAGGCCTACTTTTACTGGGAAAAAATTTCCCTCTTTCCTACATACTCTAACTTGAGCCTCACTATCCTAGTAAAAACTCTTCACTGCTTTCAGTAACCTACCTCCTACACCATACACTTGCAACATCTGCCACATTGCCCCCCTATCCACCCTGTCATACGCCTTTTCCAAATCCATAAATGCCACAAAGACCTCTTTAGCCTTATCTAAATACTGTTTACTTATATGTTTCACTGTAAACACCTGGTCCACACGCCCCCTACCTTTCCTAAAGCCTCCTTGTTCATCTGCTATCCTATTTTCCGTCTTACTCTTAATTCTTTCAATTATAACTCTACCATACACTTTACCAGGTATACTCAACAGACTTATCCCCCTATAATTTTTGCACTCTCTTTTATCCCCTTTGCCTTTATACAAAGGAACTATGCATGCTCTCTGCCAATCCCTAGGTACCTTACCCTCTTCCATACATTTATTAAATAATTGCACCAACCACTCCAAAACTATATCCCCACCTGCTTTTAACATTTCTATCTTTATCCCATCAATCCCGGCTGCCTTACCCCCTTTCATATTACCTACTGCCTCACGAACTTCCCCCACACTCACAACTGGCTCTTCCTCACTCCTACAAGATGTTATTCCTCCTTGCCCTATACACGAAATCACAGCTTCCCTATCTTCATCAACATTTAACAATTCCTCAAAATATTCCCTCCATCTTCCCAATACCTCTAACTCTCCATTTAATAACTCTCCTCTCCTATTTTTAACTGACAAATCCATTTGTTCTCTAGGCTTTCTTAACTTGTTAATCTCACTTCAAAACTTTTTCTTATTTTCAACAAAATTTGTTGATAACATCTCACCCACTCTCTCATTTGCTCTCTTTTTACATTGCTTCACCATTCTCTTAACCTCTCTCTTCTTCTCCATATACTCTTCCCTCCTTGCATCACTTCTACTTTGTAAAAACTTCTCATATGCTAACTTTTTCTCCCTTACTACTCTCTTTACATCATTCCACCAATCGCTCCTCTTCCCTCCTGCACCCACTTTCCTGTAACCACAAACTTCTGCTGAACATTCTAACACTACATTTTTAAACCTACCCCATTCCTCTTCGACCCCATTGCCTATGCTCTCATTAGCCCATCTATCCTCCAATAGCTGTTTATATCTTACCCTAACTGCCTCCTCTTTTAGTTTATAAACCTTCACCTCTCTCTTCCCTGATGCTTCTATTCTCCTTGTATCCCATCTACCTTTTACTCTCAGTGTAGCTACAACTAGAAAGTGATCTGATATATCTGTGGCCCCTCTATAAACATGTACATCCTGAAGTCTACTCAACAGTCTTTTATCTACCAATACATAATCCAACAAACTACTGTCATTTCGCCCTACATCATATCTTGTATACTTATTTATCCTCTTTTTCTTAAAATATGTATTACCTATAACTAAACCCCTTTCTATACAAAGTTCAATCAAAGGGCTCCCATTATCATTTACACCTGGCACCCCAAACTTACATACCACACCCTCTGTAAAAGTTTCTCCTACTTTAGCATTCAGGTCCCCTACCACAATTACTCTCTCAGTTCAAAGGCTCCTATACATTCACTTAACATCTCCCAAAATCTCTCTCTCTCCTCTGCATTCCTCTCTTCTCCACGTGCATACACGCTTATTATGACCCACTTCTCGCATCCAACCTTTACTTTAATCCACATAATTCTTGAATTTACACATTCATATTCTCTTTTCTCCTTTCATAACTGATCATTTAACATTACTGCTACCCCTTCCTTTGCTCTAACTCTCTCAGATACTCCAGATTTAATCCCATTTATTTCCCCCCACTGAAACTCTCCTACCCCCTTCAGCTTTGTTTCGCTTAGGGCCAGGACATCCAACTTCTTTTCATTCATAACATCAGCAATCATCTGTTTCTTGTCATCCGCACTACATCCACGCACATTTAAGCATCCCAGTTTTATAAAGTTTTTCTTCTTCTCTTTTTTAGTAAATGTCTACAGGAGAAGGGGTTACTAGCCCATTGCTCCCGGCATTTTAGTCGCCTCATACGACACGCATGGCTTGCGGAGGAAAGATTCTTTTCCACTTCCCCATGGACAATAGAAGAAATAAAGAAGAACAAGAGCTATTTAGAAAAAGGAGAAAAAACCTAGATGTATGTATATATATATATGCATGTGCGTGTCTGTGAAGTGTGACCAAAGTGTAAGTAGGAGTAGCAAGATATCCCTGTTATCTAGCGTGTTTATGAGACAGAAAAAGAAACCAGCAATCCTACCATCATGCAAAACAGTTACAGGTTTTTGTTTCACAGTCATCTGGCATACTCTATAATATGACTAGAATTGCACCTTATAATCCATATGATTACTTACTAATAAACTGTAGAGCTGAAGAATAATTTTTGGACTCCTGTTGCTTGTATTTCTGGATATAAAGCCAAGCAGTCTGTTAGACTTATTATGTATGCTTAGGCACTTCTGTCTTGGCTTCAGATTTTCTGCTCATTATAACTCCCAAGTCCTTTACGCATTGTGTGTGATCAAGATTCATGTCATTTCTTTTATATAAGTTTTAGGGTTACTTTCATTTGTGAAAATCGGGACTGCGCTTTTCCACATTGGACTTTATCTACCATCTTTGTGACCACAACATTAGCTTGTCTATATTATTCTGAAGATCATTAGTATCTTTCTCTTAATTTGTTTATCGATCCCTTTTTGGCATAAGCGAATTTACTCATGACACTTTATTTCTTCATCAACGTCATTAATGCAGATTATGAACAATAAGGGGCCCAGAACTGATCCTTCTGGAGTAGTACTCGTGACTGGTTCCCTTTCTGATTTCACCCCATTATACATTACTTATACTCGGGAAAATAATAAACAAATATACAAAAGAATACAATTGTTTATTACGCTAACAATAAAAGTATGGAAAATAGGAAATCAGTGGTTACTTCGCCACTTGGACAAATTAATGGGAGTGTTAGTAATATAATACTAATGAGTTATAGCAATGATCTACAACACTACTCGGAGAAAGATACAAATTATACTGGTAAGAGCATTATTTACAACTCAAGTCACTTTTTAGGTCCTCTTAATAGCAGTTAAAGGACGCATAGTCTTGCCTCTACACTCGTCATGATACAGGTAAAAACAGTACTGCTTCCTGTACTGTTCTCAGCTGTATCCGACTACTTCTATTGCTTCCTGTGCTATTTTCACCTGTCTCCAACTGAAGAAACTGTTGTACAGGGAAAACATTTCGGTAATAAAGATATCCAAGTGTTAGAAATGTGTCTTATTCATCAACTTGTTATTTATATCAATAATATGACACCGTAGATGAGTCTTATGTTCCCTTTCCTAATAATGGAGCAAGATATTCTTTTAGCTCGTCGAACCTTAAAGGTTAGGTCATAAAGCTCTAAAACATGGTCTCTAACTTTAATTATGAAGTTTAAGATACTACACAAATTCCATCTTGAGTGGACGATGGTTAATAAATTTGCCACAATATGATAATAAACGTTTAACAGCAAGCAATTAATTATGTAAAGAAAAGGGATATTTAGCTAAGAAGCTGAGCTTTTAAGCCAGTTATCAGAAAGCTAATCTGATCTTCAATATTTTATACACAGAAACGCAGCGCTGTATAGCCCTTGTGGTTTAGCGCTTCTTTTTGATTATAATAATAATAATAATATACACAGAAACAAGACTAACACCAATACATCAAATTTAAGAAATCCAAATGAATATTAACCTTCTTTAATTTGTATTGTACCTTTTAGCATGTATGTCAGCTGACAGTTGCAGCAATGTGGACTGGAGTGAATATTACATGTATATGACTATGCATATAAATGTATTTGTATTTCGTTGGAGAAGTTGACGCCATGTAGAATATCAAATTTTACAAGTGGAAACCGGAGCTGAGATTTCAGTTTTTAGATCTGAACTAAATAAGCCTCAATTCAGTGTGCTAATTTTTGCCAAACTTATTATTCATCAATCATACGTAAATAAACATTTAACTAGTCTATATTTTTATTGCATAAGTTCTTTAGATATGACAGGAGTTTTATACTTTTAATTAACATATCAGATCTAATAATCGTTTTGAATTCGATAATTAAAGCTCTAGGTTGTGGTATGCTTAAAATTATTTTTTTTATTAACACATCGGCCGATTCCCACCAAGGCAGGGTGGCCCGAAAAAGAAAAACTTTTATCATTATTCACTCCATCACTGTCTTGCCAGAGGGGTGCTTTACACTACAGTTATAAACAGGGCCAGATTAAGAAGTCTCCGGGCCCTAGGCTATTCAGATTGGCGGGGCCCCTTTGAGTTACGGTTAAGCGAAGCAACCCCTTCCAGCTTGGGGGTGGGGGGTGGGGGGGTCGGTGTGAGCCTGTTTAAGGTCTAATTAAATACATTCTGGCTATTTAGATTAAATTTAATAGGGAAAGTACATCAAGACAACCAAAACCATTTACCAACAGCCATTATAACTATCTTGTTAAATCATGCATTTTAAAGAGAATAAACTCAAGACAGCATAGTATTACTAGATTAGGCTATTAAAGTAGTGACATCATGTACCTTTTATATTCAGCATAACCACTACAGCACTATTATTCCTTTTATAAATCACTGACCATTATTGTTATCATTGCATCATGCATAAGACTATCAAATCACATAAACTCAAGAAAGTAAAGAATTGTTTACATTCACAGGCACTTCTTAAATAAACTTTTTTCTGGATTTCATATTGGCAAAATCATCAATTATATTATGAAAATCAATATTTCTTATTAGATCAGACTCAATGGTCAACAAGGGAAAACACAGCTGTTCTGATGTAAACAAAGGCGTGTTGAGTGTTGCCATCTATGGTTAAGTTTATTTATTTTTATTTTTTATTTCATTATTTATTTTTGTTTTGATTAATTTTTAAAAATCAATTTTACTCTCCAAACACTTGAACTTTTTTGGTAGGGACCCCTTTGCACTTGCACCATGTGCGCAGTCTTGGATGAGCCCCTGAACCCCTTGGACTGTGGGGCCCCCAAATGCGCGGGGCCCTAGGCAAATGCCTAGTTTGCCTATGCGGTAATCCGGCCCTGGACTTATAAAACTGCAACATTAACACCCCTCCTTCAGCGTGCAGACACTGTACTTCCCATCTGCAGGACTCAAGTCCAGCCTGCCGTTTTCCCTGAATCCCTTCATAAATGTTACTTTGCTCAAACTCCAACAGCACGTCAAATATTAAAAACCATTTGTCTCCATTCACTCCTATCAAATACGCTCACGCATACTTGCTGGAAGTCCAAGCCCCTCGCACACAAAACCTCCTTTACCGCCTCCCTCCAACCCTTCCTAGGCCTACCCCTACCCCGCCTTCCCTCCACTACAGATTTATGCACTCTCGAAGTCATTCTATTTTGTTCCATTCTCTTTGCATGTCCGAACCACCTCAACAACCCCTCCTCAGCCCTCTGGATAATAGTTTTGGTAATCCCACACCTTCTCCTAATTTCCAAACTATGAATTCTCTGTGTTATATTCATACCACACACTGCCCTCAGACATGACATCTCCACTGCCTCCAGCCTTCTCCTCGTTGCAACATTCATCACCCATGCTTCACACCCATACAAGAGTGTAGGTACAGCTATACTCTCATACATTCCCCTCTTTGCTTCCATGGACAAAGTTCTTTGCCTCCACAGACTCCTAAGTGCACCACTCATCCTTTTCCCCTCATCAATTCTATGATTCACCTCATCCTTTATAGACCCATCTGCTGACACGTCCACTCCTAAATATCTGAATACATTCACCTCATCCATACTCTCTCCCTCCAATCTGATATCCAGTCTTTGGTCACCTAATCTTTTTGTTATCCTCATCACCTTACTTTTTCCTATGTTCACTTTTAATTTTCTTCTTTTACATACCCTACCAAATTCATCCACCAACCTCTGCAACTCTCTTCAGAATCTCCCAAAAGCACAGTGTCATCAGCAAAGAGCAACTGTGACAACTCCCACTTTGTGTTTGATTCTTTATCTTTTAACTCCACACCTCTTGCCATGACTCTACCTGGAGTTTACCTGGAGAGAGTTCCGTGGGTCAACGCCCCCGCGGCCCGGTCTGTGACCAGGCCTCCTGGTGGATCAGAGCCTGATCAACCAGGCTGTTACTGCTGGCTGCACGCAAACCAACGTACGAGCCACAGCCCGGCTGGTCAGGTACCGACTTTAGGTGCTTGTCCAGTGCCAGCTTGAAGACTGCCAGGGGTCTCCAAGCTGGCACTGGACAAGCACCTAGCATTCACTTCTCTTACAACCCCATCTATAAATATATTGAACAACCACGGTGACATCACACATCCTTGTCTAAGGCCTACTTTTACTGGGAAATAATCTCCCTCTCTCCTACATACTCTAACCTGAGCCTCACTATCTTCAAAAACTCTTCACTGCTTTCAGTAACCTACCTCCTATACCATACACCTGCAACATCTGCCACATTGCCCCTCTATCCACCCTGCCATATGCCTTTTCCAAATCCATAAATGCCACAAAAACCTCTCCAGTCCCTGGACCCATTATGTACCTCTGTAATCTTTTGACTACAGAATGGGTATAAGGTGCATAATAAACATATTAAACTAAACCCTTATCTAAATACTGTTCACCTATATGTTTCACTGTGAACACTTCAAATTCAAATTCAAATTCAAAGTTTATTCTCTATAAGGATTACAGTGCTGAGTTTACAGAATTTGGTTATTGTGTGGTTTGCATGTAGTAAAACAATAATTACAGAGTGTACCACAAGAACACCTAGCATGGCTAGGCATTTCGGGCAGACTTAAATTAAATCTTAAGTTTAAAATATTACAAAATTATGAGGTAAGTTGGTATTATGGCTAAGTGACTAAATACTAGTTTGTGAGTTTAGCAATGTGAATGCTTTTGTTTTGGCACTATACATAGTTTCAGTATTGGAGTATCACAGACCAACTTATGACTAGTTAAGATTCATTATTTTGAGATTGAGATTGATATTTCTGTTTATTTTTCAAATGGGTGAGTGAGTGTAAGTGTGAACCACCAGGTGGTATTCGTGTAATTAGTTGGCAGGGTGTATCAGGGAGTTAAGATGTTTTCTGATGGTAGTTTTGAAGGTGATGAATGTGTCTGCAGTTTTAGAATTTTCAGGTAGGGCGTTCCAGATTTTAGGGCCTTTGACATACATTGAATTTTTGTAAAGGTTTAGTCGGACACGGGGAATGTCATAGAGATGTTTGTGTCTGGTGTTGTGCCTGTGGGTTCTGTCACAACTATCAAGAAAGCGTTTTAGGCCAAGGTTAATATTGGAATTTAAGGTCCTGTAGAGGTAGATTGCACAGTAGTATGTGTGGATGTACTGAACAGGGAGTAAGTTTAGATCTATGAAGAGTGGCTTGGTCTATACACCCCCTACCTTTCCTAAATCTACTTGTTCGTCTGCTATCCTACTCTCCGTCTTACTCTTAATTCTTTCAATAATAACTGTACCATACACTTTACCAGGTATACTCAACAGACTTATTCCCCTATAATTTTTGCACTCTCTTTTATCCCCTTTGCCTTTATGCAATGGAACTATGTATGCTCTCTGCCAATCCCTAGGTACTTTACCATACATTTATTAAATAATAACACCAACCACTTCAAAACTATATCCCCACCTGCTTTTAACATTTCTATCTTTATTCCATCAATCCCAGCTGCTTTTCCCCCTTTCATTCTACCCACTGCCTCACGAACTTCCCCCACACTCACAACTGGCTCTTCCTTCACTCCTACAAGATGTTATTCCTCCTTGCCCTATACACGAAATCACAGCTTCCCTATCTTCATCAACATTTAACAATTCCTCAAAATATTCCCTCCTTATTCCCGATACCTCTAACTCCATTTAATAACTCTCCTCTCCTATTTTTAACTGTCAAATCCATTTGTTCCTTAGGCTTCCTCAACATATTAATCTCACTCCAAAACTTTTTCTTATTTTCAACAAAATGTGTTGATAACATCTCACCCACTCTCTCATTTGCTCTCTTTTTACATTGCTTCACCACTCTCTTAACCTCTCTTTTTCTCTCCATATACTCTTCCCTTCTTGCATCACTTCTACTTTGTAAAAACCTCTCATATGCTAACTTTTTCTCCCCTACTCTTCTTCCCTCCCCTGCCCACTTTCCTGCAACCACAAACTTCTGCTGAACACTCTAACACTACATTTTTCAACCTACCCCATACACCTTCGACCCCATTGCCTATACTCTCACTAGCCCATCTATCTTCCAATAGTTGTTTATATCTTACCCTAACTGCCGCCTCTTTTAGTTTATAAACCTTCACCGCTCTCTTACTTGCTGCTTCTATTTTCCTTGTATCCCATCTACCTTTTACTCTCACTGTAGCTACAACTAGAAAGTGATCTGATATATCTGTGGCCCCTCTATAAACATGTACATCCTGAAGTCTACTCAACAGTCTTTTATCTACCAATACATAATCCAACAAACTACTGTCATTACGTCCTACATCATATCTTGTATACTTATATATCCTCTTTTTCTTAAAATACGTATTACCTATAACTAAACCCCTTTCTATACAAAGTTCAGTCAAGGGGCTCCCATTATCATTTACACTTGGTACCCCAAACTTACCTACCACACCCTCTCTAAATGTTTCTCCCACTTTAGCATTTAGATCTCCTACCACAATTAGTCTCTCACTTGGTTCAAAGGTTCCTATACATTCACTTAACATCTCCCAAAATCTCTCTCTCTCTCCTCTACACTCCTCTCTTCTCGAGGTGCATACACGCTTATTATGACCCACTTTTCACACCCGACCCTTATTTTAATGTCATAATATAAATTAAATATTAATACCAGACTGAAAATTTTAACCTAGATTTAGGAAAGGATATATACTGCTATCCAATATACACACCAAATATAACGGTACCATCTGAGATTCAGTGAATTTAGCAGAATACTTTCACAATTCTTAATTATGCTAAATATTTTTTTATGAGCAAGCATAATACAAAATAAAAAAAATAAAATTTACAAATAAAAATAAAAACAAGCAGAGTAACACCAACTCTCAATAACTGGTAACTTTCCTCCGTCCAGTATTAATGTGAAGAAAATTATTTTAATTAAATATATAAAGCAGTCAGCATTATATAATGTGAGTTAGGTTCCGCAGCTGCGAGTTAGGTTCCGCAGCTGCCCAACTAGAAGAGTGAATATTCATCCAACAGAATTGTAATTTCTGCAGTGATCCTGAAATTTATGAACAATTTAATGGAGAGCAATAATTAAACTAACTACTTTAACTCGTTACCCGACATAGGATTCTACATAGCCAAAAAAAAAAAAAATAAATAAATCTAAAATGTCGAATCTCAACATACAGCTGACATATATGTATGACGTCATATGACGACAATGCTGCTTGTGAAGGAAGGAAATAATGCAGAAACTTGTACACAACGTTACACACGGGCTGGAGTTTTGAGACTCTCTGACCGCGGGTTCAATCCCGGCCGGGGTATGGTTTGGTTTTATGGGTTTTATCATTAATCCGTCAAAAAACAATCACAACTTTGTGATAATGAGAGTAGAAACGTCACTGACAGCTGTGCTCTTAGTGACTTCGTGGTGCACAACAGTTAAGTTTAATATGTTTATTATGCACCCCATACCCATCCTATGGGCGGTAGTCAAAATATTAGAGGTACATAATGGGTCCAGGAACTGGGCCCCAAAGTTTTGACAGCTGAGCAAGTTACAAAGGTAATGAACTCCAGGTAGATCTGGTCACAATCATGACAAGTTACAAAGGTATTTACAGATTACAGAGGTACGTAATGGGTCCAGGGACTGGGCCCCCAAAGTTTTGATAGCTGAACCCATAAGTTACAAAGGTAAAGAATCCTGTAAGTAAATTTACTGATTTACGTTTATACACGGCTACAATCATGAACAAATTATAGAGTAATAAACAATTCACACGTCCACACCCGGTCATAACTGTAATGAGTTATTGGTGCAAATATTGTTTGTTGAGTCACACACACACACACACACACTCGGGGCCAGGAGCTAAGACTCGACCCCTGCAACCACAAATAGGTGAGTACACACACACACACACACACACACACACACACACACACACACACACACACACACACACACACACACACACACACACACACACACACACACAAACACACACACAAATAGGTGAGTACACACACACACACACACACGAGTATACATACAAGAGTACAAGCACTCACACATATATGAGTACACAAATAAACATGCAAACACATACACAAGCACACATACACAGACACAGACAGACAGACAGACAGATGCACACACACACACACACACACATCAACGGACATCAACCAAAATCAACCAAAATCAACCAAATCTTTCAGTGGGCTGCAGAAAACAATATGAAGTTCAACGATGAGAAATTTCAATTACTCAGATATGGTAAACATGAGGAAATTAAATCTTCATCAGAGTACAAAACAAATTCTGGCCACAAAATAGAGCGAAACACCAACGTCAAAGACCTGGGAGTGATCATGTCGGAGGATCTCACCTTCAAGGACCATAACATTGTATCAATCGCATCTGCTAGAAAAATGACAGGATGGATAATGAGAACCTTCAAAACTAGGGAGGCCAAGCCCATGATGACACTCTTCAGGTCACTTGTTCTATCTAGGCTGGAATATTGCTGCACTCTAACAGCACCTTTCAAGGCAGGTGAAATTGTCGACCTAGAAAATGTACAGAGAACTTTCACGGCGCGCATAACGGAGATAAAACACCTCAATTACTGGGAGCGCTTGAGGTTTCTAAACCTGTATTCCCTGGAACGCAGGAGGGAGAGATACATGATTATATACACCTGGAAAATCCTAGAGGGACTAGTACCGAACTTGCACACGAAAATCACTCACTACGAAAGCAAAAGACTTGGCAGACGATGCACCATCCCCCCAATGAAAAGCAGGGGTGTCACTAGCACGTTAAGGGACCATACAATAAGTGTCAGGGGCCCGAGACTGTTCAACTGCCTCCCAGCACACATAAGGGGGGATTACCAACAGACCCCTGGCAGTCTTCAAGCTGGCACTGGACAAGCACCTAAAGTCAGTTCCTGATCAGCCGGGCTGTGGCTCGTACGTTGGTTTGCGTGCAGCCAGCAGCAACAGCCTGGTTGATCAGGCGCTGATCCACCAGGAGGCCTGGTCACAGACCGGGCCGCGGGGGCGTTGACCCCCGAAACTCTCTCCAGGTAAACTCCAGGTAAACACACACACACACACACACAGGTGGTAATGCTTTATTTACATGGAGCAAAGCAGGGTATTTTTCCAGAATGGTCTGTAATACACCACTGTGGATAAAATACTTAGACATATCTTGAACATTTCTGAATGAGTTGTCTCTAAATTCACTAATTTTATCGTACTCCAGTATATAATGACGCAGGGTGTGACAATAGTCCATCTGGCAAAGTTTGCATTTCGTTTGGTCTACATCTGGTGGTGGTGATTTAACCTGCCAAAGATACTTGTAACCCAGCCGGAGCCGGGCGGTAGTGATATCCAAGAGTCTGCTTATTTTGTTGGATGCACCATAGACATGTGGCTCCTCCTGCATGATGGCATGATGATAGATGGACTGACTGGTGTCAATCTCCCTGGGTATTAAGTCAATTAAATTCAGTTGAAATTCTTTTCGTATTATTGTTCTCAAACTGCTAACTGACAAGCCAAGATTGTAATCTACTCCCTCTTTGAAAGCATACAGCTTAGCCAATTTATCAGTTCTATCATGCATCTGAAGACCAATGTGAGATGGAATCCAAAGCATGTGCACTCTGACTCCACTGTCCACAATCTTACCATACTTGTGTCTGGCTTCTGACACAAGCATGCCACAATTTATACTTAATGAGCTGAGAACATTTATGAATGACAGAATCAGTTACAATTAAAGTGTCAATCTTAGATACATGGATGCATTTCAGTGCAAGGAGTATGGCAAACAGTTCTGTGTGAAGGGTAGAGGCCCAGTTATTGATGCGTGCTCCGATTTCTTTAAGAGAGCCATCACTCTGTACGACAACAGCAGCACTACCAGCTGCACCAGTGGTTTGGTGAACAGAACCATCAACGTAAATAATCTGTGAGAGTGTGTGCTGTGTGACTAAGTTATCAATACAGCTTAAGGCATCATGTTTGGGTTCAAGAAGTAGTTTGGGGGGAAATGGAGGAATGGTAGTTTTGAATGGGGTAATATCCCATGGAGCGGAGAAGTGTTGCTGTTGCCTTACTTGACATAGATCATGTATCTGATTCATGCGGAGGTCGGTCCCAGTTTCTTCGATCCATCTGGAGGGGTGTTCACCAGTGAAAGTTTGGGGGCTTCTGAGCAAGGGTTTGAATGGGCTTGCCTGAGCATATTAACCCCAATTAGGATATTTCTTTCAGTAACACGATCTCTGATGCTTGGTATATCAAGTTCTTTTTGCATATTTAAAATTTTGGCAGTGGTAAGGGAAAGGGCCCAGCCTGCCTGTAGCTGCCTGGTAGGTCTAAGCGTGGACTAAGAGTGAGGTAGTGCATCCCACTCACTCATGCCGCATCCCGTGACGTCATACAGTCACTAGGCCTAGTAGGGATCATCTATATAAAACACATGGATGGTACTATGATACTCGGCTAAGCTATACAACACATGTAAGGGGATCAGCAACTATGCTGACAGGGCATCCTAAAATGATCCTCATTGCTTAGTTCTGCAGTTTTTCCAGCCCTCCAAGCTTCCAGTCAGACACAAGAGCAAGTAGTGGCGCAGCATAATCAACCAATGATCTAATATAAGCAAGATACATCATTTTCACAATTTTAACATTAGCACCATACCTGGGGTGAAACCCTGCCATAACTCTAAGTGCTCTCAGCCTTTCTTTGTATTGACGACAAAGTCTCGTTACAACAGGTCCAAGTAGTGGAACCTCAAAGCCTAGATACCTGTATCTGCTTACATATTCTAGAAGAGACCCATCATGCAACTGGATCTGACGAACTGTGCCTCTCTGTCGACGAGGACGCCTATTGAGTAGCTTTGTTTTATCAGTAGAGATTATCAACCCCAGGTCCTGACACGAGGCTAGTACATGATTAAGAATGTTTTGGGTGTTGGAGAATCCGGTGGTGTGAATCATTATATCATCAGCAAAACTAATCATATAATGATGGGGCTGGCTAGGCATATCATTGAGTAAGGCATTAATTAGAATATTGAATGGCGTGGGACTGAGCACACCTCCCTGTGGGGTTCCTAATTCAGTCTTTAGTTATACTTCTATGTCCCTGGAACAACACAGAAGACTTTCTGTTGGACACGTAGCCTTTAATCCAGCGGAGAAGCCATCCTCCAACATCCATTCTGGCAAGTTTACTAATGATTACATGTCGGTTGGCTACATCAAAAGCAGATTTAAGGTCGAGGAACGCAGTGTATGAGCTGTCAGTGTGCAGGGTGAGAAAGGTGGCTATGCAATGATGCACGCTCCTTCCATGCATGAAACCATGCAGCCGGGGAGACAAAAATTGTTTGATTCTGTACATGAGACGATTAAGAATCATCCTTTTGAATGTTTTACACAATCAGCTAGTAAGAGATATTGGGCGAAATGCATTTTGTTGATTGGGCTTTGGAATTGGAATGATGAGGCTGTTGGTACAAGATTGAGGGAGCTCCCCAGTTACATAGCTCATGTTACATAATTCAAGTAAAGGATTACCTGGTACTCGACACAGTAATCTGAGTATGTTGTAATACCATCCTCACCAGGCGACGTGGAGTTGCCCTTAGTTAGTGCTGCATCAAGTTCATAATTAGTGAAAGGAATGTTGCAGTCATCTTCCTTGCTGAGCATAAAGCAAACAAGTCTCTCCCTTGCATCATATTTGTCATTTAATTTTGCTTGTGTGGTACCTGGAAGATTGTCATAGCTAGATGTAGCAGCCCAAGCACTAACTCATTCGCCCTATGTAAGGGATGAGGGTGCGCGGTCTGCCCAGTTCTGCTACCCTTAATTCTATTTATGCCCATCCATGCCCGGCTAAGTGGGGTGTGAGCATTGAGACCATTGACCAATTTTTCCCAGTCTGTTTTCCTCAGCTGTCATACGCTCTCTGGCAGCAGTAAGGGCAGTTTGGAAGAGCCTCAGCATTCCAGGGGTACGATGTTTTCTATAGGCTAGACCTAGTCTGCGAGCAGTGCGTTTCAATGTTCGAAGTTTAGTATCATTGCAATAAGTATGCACAACACCGTCGCTGTATCTACAGGATGACCCACGGTCATCCACAACCCCACCACCAAGTGAAATCCCGCTTCACTCCATGACACAAAACATTCAGACCAATAATGCCATTACATGTAAATAGTTTGAAAAATACCAAATATCGATGAGTTACAAACTGCAACTCGTCTAGGCAACATGAATACTTTCATCGTGTTTCACCAAGCAGAAAATAGAATACAGCAGCCTAAATATCTCACCATGAGCAGCCACAACAAGTCTAACTGGGGAAAAAAGGGAAAGCAGAAATTTACACCATTCTTGCAGAAGCTGCAACAAGGTAGCGGATTTACCATAACGACTCACATCAGTTCAACACGTACGCCTGCTGCACCAATAATACCAATAACGCTTGTGTTGCTCATCGCAACGCCACTTGGATTGGTCAAGAGCTAAACTGGTTATTTTATAGTATGACATACATAGGAGAAAGTGCCTTAAATCTGCCCTCATCCACACATTTGAAACCGTCGTTTAGAACAAAGGCTACTTCCAGCTAGTAAGATTATCGGTTCACATGCAGCTCAGATAACATCACGACCCGACAACGGATAGATGAACGAATCAATAATAATAATAATAATAATAATAATAATAATAATAATAATAATAATAATAATAATAATAATAATAATAATAATCTTTACTTTTACACGTACATGTACAAGATATACAGGTCAATTTTGCTCCCAGGATGCGACCCACACCAGTCGACTAACACCCAAGTACCTATTTTACTGATAGGTGAACATGGACAGTAGGTGTCTTAAGGAAACACGTCCTAATGTTTGCACCCGTACTGGGGATCGGCCCCCTGACCTCAGTGTATGAGCTGACTGCGCTAACAATGGGGCTACGGAACACTTGTGCAACACTGGAGGCAGATGAGACGAAGCAGTTGGAGGCGGCATTACAGGTAAGTAAGTTTATTCAGGTACAGGTATACATATATACAGTTACATAAATTATCATACATAGAATATGTGTAGATTACTCAGGATAACCCCAAAAAAGTCAAAGTGGCTTATTTCCATTGGGCTTTGCCTAGCCTGCTGCATAAATAGTTATAATTATAACATTAATTTTTAAAGGGTGGATCGGTAAGCCAGCGGAACTCGAGCAGATAACCAAAAGCTCTAGCTACGGGTCATCGTATGACTAAGACTCGTGTCAGGATACACTTGTGTTTCCTGACAAAAACCTTACCTAACCACATACTTCATTTTTAACACATCATCTCTAACCTCAGGGACTTATCACCTCATACTCCATCATCACATCTTCCACCGGTGGACTGATAAAGGCACTGGTTGGAGAAAGGCTTCCACAATTTAAAGGTATTAAAGAGTTGTAGAAATGTTTAATTCATCTACTTATCGATTTTCTAAACCATTTACATAATACTGATGTCAACTTCTCTCTCCTTGAGTCTCACTGTTATGTACTTACGTATTT